>NW_015506627.1:117098-154179 GCF_001515645.1 Sinocyclocheilus grahami
CACTCTCTCTCTCTCTCTCTCTCACACACACACACACACACACACACACACACACACACACACTCACTCACACACACACACACACACACACTCTCTCACTCACTCACTGCATCTCCTGAAGAACGTGTCTGAGCGATCTGGATGGTTTCTCACTGGTCCTGTTCACAGATATCTTTATTTTACTGTGTGTTATTTTACTATCACTGACACAGTATTACAGTTTTTGTTAATAATATAAAATGTATTTTATTTTGATATTTTACTTTAATTTTTGTTAAAGGTTAAGTAATTTAGTTGTGTCTTTATCATTTTTGTTAATTGTATTCATTTTTTCATTTTTTATTATATTAATCATATTTTATACCTTTATAGTAGTTATTAAGGTTTATTCTTTTAGTTTTTTGGGTTCCTGGGTTCCTCCAATGCTATTTTAGTATCAAGGATATTCTATTATAGTTTTTGTTAATATTTTGAAATAAATGTATATTTTTTTTTTACATTTTTTTTATATTTTTGATTTCACTTTAACTTTAGGTTAAGTTTGAGTGTTTTTGGTGAAGTTGTTGTCTGTCTGTTTGTTTTCGCCATTCATTCATTCATTCATTCATTCATTCATTCATTCATTCATTCATTCATTCATTCATTCATTCATTCATTCATTCATTCATTCATTCAATGTCTTGGGTTTGGGTTCCGGCAGTGTTAATTTAGTATCACTGATAGACGATTATAGATTGTGTTAATATTGAAAATTATTTTTTATTTTTATATTTTCTGTTTTCACTTTAATTTAGTTGTTTTATTTATTAATTTAATTTATTGATTGATTGATTGCCTTCTTGCCCCTTTTGTTGCTTTGTTTTGTTGCCTTTTTATTACCAATGTTTTATCTCACTTCAGTTAACATTTATTTTATTTCAAGTAACAATTTTTATTTTTTTTTCAACTTCTGATCATGATCAAGCATCAACATGTAGGTTTTATGTACATCTGTGTTCTCATACTGTGTTTTACTGAGTGGAAACGTGCAGAAATCATCTATAAATCTAGTTGTTTTTCTCCCTCTCTAACTCTTATATTCTCAGCACAGTAGAACGATCTGCTAATGAGACGAGCTTCTCTGTTCTCCCTCTTAAGAATCAAACGGTTATTAATGTATTGAAGAAGAAGAGCAGATGAATGACGACACTCCCTTTGACCATGTGACTCCTCAGAGACCAATGATTCATCTGCTTTCCATCATTAATTCATGCCGGAAAACTTCACTAATGTTCGATCACATCTAACCTAGAGGACGCAGTGTCTCGTTCCCTACTCAGGGAACCATGGTTACATAAGTAACCCGAGATGTTCTCCCTCTTAAGAATCAAACGGTTATTAATGTATTGGAGAAGAAGAGCAGATGAATGACGACACTCCCTTTGACCATGTGACTCCTCAGAGACCAATGATTCATCTGCTTTCCATCATTAATTCATGCCGGAAAACTTCACTAATGTTCGATCACATCTAACCCACATTATCTGCATGACTGGCACTTAAGAACTTAAATATCATCTTTCATGTTTTTTATTTTCATTCGTTCAACTTATGAAAAATATTAGAAAATTATGCAAAACATCAAAACGACAATGAGCTTCATATGAAGAACCTCAGAGACTCCAGCAGAAAACTCCTGTAAGACTGGAAACACAATTCAATAAATATTTCCTATTTTCATTCACCCCTCAACAACTGTATTTTTCTTTGAAGAACTAAAGAAAAATTAAATTGTATTTTAACCATGATTTACTTTGCGATTACAGATAACTCAACTGTACATTGTTAAACAAAAAAAATTAAATAAAAATATATATTATAATTATAATAAAGTTTTTATTTTATTTTATTTTATTTTATTTCGTTTTATTTTACCATTAATCATTTTGTTACGCCAGAAGTTTCAATAACTGATTTAAAATATGACAAAACAAGCTTTAAATAAGCCAAAACAACTAAAAATCAAGATATTTCATATTTTAATTCATCCCCTCAACAATTGTACTGTATTTTTCCTTGAAGAACCACAGTCTTGGAAAACCTGGATATATGAGGAAAAGTCATGGAAATTAATAAAATCTTAACCCGAATATAATATTTTTAATGAATTTACATTTTCCAAGTTATGCCACATGCTAAAATATATTATTGGGTATAAACTGAGTAAAAAATATATTTTTTATAAAATATAAAAATCCTTATCTCTGATCCAGTAAATCATGAATGACTGGAAAGTTTTGCAGACTGGTTAAAAAGAACATGAACCCTGAAGAACACTGAGCTCTTAAAACTCTTTAGAAACGTACTCGGTTACTAACGTAACCTCGGTTCCCTGAGATACGGGAACGAGTACTGTGTCGCTAGACGCTACGAGAAACTCCTTTTCTCCGATTTACTGAAGCCTTTTTTTCAATCACAGCAGTGCATCTGCACTGCCATTGTTTCAGAAATGAACCAATGATGGCGCAGCGGAGCTGTGCGAGCCTATGGCGAAGCAGCGTGCCCGAGCCCACCAAAATGGGCAGGGCATGTGGCTATATAAGCAGGTGCTCGGCATAGGATCACTGATTCATATCGACTGAAGCGACGACAGAGTCGTGCAACATCATAGCACGGCTAGCTACGCAGTACTCGTTCCCGTATCTCAGGGAACCGAGGTTACGTTAGTAACCGAGTACGTTCCCTTTCGATACTTTCACTTCGTACTACGGGAACCTACAGGAACCTATTCAATCACACCGTGCTATGGTAGATGAACGACTTATAAGTAATTGTCCAGGGACGTCCAGAAGGGGGCCCTGCAGATCAACTACAATGAAGCAGGCCATAGCTAGAGACCCAGATTCTTTTCGGGGTCAAGAGGAGGCAAAGAAATGGGCTAACTCATAGAGGTCGAGCCCGGCCTTACATAATCGTTCTTAGAGCTTCGCACAGCCTTGGAACTAGATAGGGCCGAGAGCATGCCGGAAGCTAAGCCCAGACGTGGGAACTTCAGCGGGTTCAAAACATAGTCAAACCCAGCAAGGATTAAATCCAGCCTTAGGGCGGGGATATGGTTCCTGGAGTGTTTTGAGCTCAGAGAGACAGTTAAGCAGAAAGGACCTGAGCCTGCAAAGCAGGGACGTCTAGGTTGTAGAACCTGACAAAGGTGGATGGCGAGGACCAGCCGGCCGCTGCACAAATTTCTGCAATGGACACACCACTGGACCATGCCCAGGATGAGGCCATGCCTCTTAGGATACTACCGTCATGTTGTCCGATCGGACTAAGACATGGCATCCCTCTAGATGTGGTAGGAAGGACTGTAAGGCCTGCCATACTGCCAGCATTTCCAGGCAGTTGATGTGCAGCTTTGTCTCTTCGCTCGACCACGCGCCAAAAGCTGGTCTGCTGTCGCACAGGGCTCCCCAGCCCGTGTTTGACTCATCTGTGAAGATGACCTTCCTTTTGTGCATCATCCCCAGGCATACGCCCTGTTTGAACCACGAAGTGTCCTTCCAAAGGGCAAGGGCTGCGATGCAGGCTTGATCCAACTTGATACGAAGGCGTCCGTGATGCCAAGCTCGGGATGGAACCAGGGGTTTCAGCCAGTGTTGAAGAGGCAGCATGCGAAGGAGGCCTAACTGCTTTACGTCAACTATCCAATGGGATAGGCTTTGTTTTGTGACCGGAAGCCCCTTGGTGCGGCCACCAAAGCATACAAAGAGCTCCATAAGGCCCAGCATCCTCTGAAACATTCTGAGAGGAAGGGACGCGCCAATTGTGAAGGCGGTTGTCAGCCGCTGTATAGCCAGGACACATTCCAGCGAGACTACAGCTCTCATTTGGGTTGAGTCGAAGACAGCCCCCAGAAATGAGATTCGTTAAAGTGGTCATTCTGAATGCGCACTTTACTAGGGCGCGGTTCAAAATCCTGAGGATGGGCCTGAGGCTGCCATCCTTTTTCGGGATGAGGAAGTAGCGGCTGTAAAAGCGCTAGCGTTCGTGTTCCCTACTAAGATGGGGATCACACCACAGAAACGCGGGGGTTCTCAAGCGAATTGGAGTAGATAAACTCGTTTTATAATCCCCATAACCCCCTTTGACACGCCGGGGATGGCCTGCCAGGTCTCGGCCCTTGTGGCAAGGGGTTGAACTGGTTCGGGCGGCGGGTCGCTGTGAAGGGACCCGGGGCTCGCCGTGTTTGGAAGAGGAAATTTGCTCTCTTTTTGAGTATGTTTGTGTTTTATTTTGTCCGCTATCACAGCGGTTGGGCGCAAAAACGGGCCCCTTGCATGCAATAGACACATTTTTCCCAGCACCCGGAACTGGACGGGGCGACTGGGAACACATACGAGGCAGTTTGGGGGGGGGGGTCCAGCCCCTTTGACACGCCGGGGATGGCCTGCCAGGTCTCGGCCCTTGTGGCAAGGGGTTGAACTGGTTCGGGCGGCGGGTCGCTGTGAAGGGACCCGGGGCTCGCCGTGTTTGGAAGAGGAAATTTGCTCTCTTTTTGAGTATGTTTGTGTTTTATTTTGTCCGCTATCACAGCGGTTGGGCGCAAGAACGGGCTCCTTGCATGCAATAGACACATTTTTCCCAGCACCCGGAACTGGACGGGGCGACTGGGAACACATACGAGGCAGTTTGGGGGGGGGTCCGGCCACAGTGAGACTTTGCCTTCTGAGGTGCAGGATCCAGCACAACCTTGGGCCAGGGTCCCTGGTGCTTCGGAAAAGGGTAGTGCTTTGCAGAGCGCGAGCGCAGCCTGGGCTCAGGCCGTGCAGAGGGCTGAGTCACAGGAGGCGTAGTCTTAACTGGCTGTTGAGTCGGCGCTAGCTTGGGGCGACTGGCAGCAGCTGCAGAACTGGAACGCTTTGGCAGGAAGTGTCGCATGGCTTGGGACGACTTCTGTGCAGCCGTGAAACGCTCGGCGAACCCTTCCACAGCACGTCCGAAAAGGCCAGTGGGGGTGACCGGGAGTCAAGGAAGATGGTTTTATCTGCTTTTTTGATCTCTGTCAAATTCAGCCACAAGTGGCATCCAGGCCCACCACGATGGCCATCGACCTCCCAATGGCCTGTGCAGTCGTCTTTGTGGCGCGGAGGGCCAAATCGGTGGTGCTGCGCAGCTCTCTGATCGCTGCAGAATGTTCTGGCCCAGACTCATCCATGGCGCGAAGGAGCTTCGCCGGGCACACTTGGAGCACCGCCATAGAGTGTAACGCAGACGCAGCCTGGCCCGCCGAGGTGTAAGCACCACCAGCGAGGGCTGAAGTTGTTCGGCAGGGCTTCGAGGGATGAGCGGCCTTTGTCTTCCATCCGATGGCAGCGGGGGGGCAGAGGTGTGCAGCCACCGCTTCGTCCAGAGGAGGCTACTTATCGTAGACCTTCTGTGCAGCGCCATCGACCGTAGTGAGGGCGGGAGAGACAGAGGAGCGTAAACGAGCTGAGTAGAGGGCACGCCACAACTTCGTCAGCTTGTCGTGAATCTCTGGGAAGAAGGGCACAGCTCGCTGAGGAGGGGTCTGGCAGCGTCCCGGCAGAAACCACTCATCTAGGCGGCTGCGAGTGGGCTCTTCATGCTAAGACCACTCCAATCTGAGCTCCTCGACGGCTTTTGATAGGACATGGATGAGCTTGGTGTCCGTACCAACCCTGGCGTCGATCAGCTCCTCAGACAGCAAGGGGGCAGGGTCAGCAATGGAGCCCGACCAATCCTCAGCATCTGAGACCGCTAGGGACATACTGTCATCAAGCGGCTCGTCATCCGATCCCCCAAACGAGACCAGGTCACTCGCGATGGCAGAGGGGCGCTGGTCTGGATGGGAGAACGAGACGGGGGAAACCTCTCTTTGTGGAGAGAATGAGGTACGCGGGCCTTGAGCCGACGTAAGCTCACTCATATCCGAGCGCTGTGATCCTCTACCCTGCTGTTTGTTCCTCACAGGTTCCTGGGAGGAAGGAAACGGGGGGGGGCGCGAGGGGCGGGGTCGCTTTCTGAAAAGAAAGCTATCCGCGAGCACAAAGAGGCGAGACTCATGCTCTCGCAGTGGGAGCATGACGTCTCAGTGAGCGCGGCTTCTGCGTGGGATTTCCCCAGACATTGCACGCATTCACTGTGCCCGTCATCAGTGTGCAGTGGTGTCCTGCACGAGCCACAGCCGTGGCTGCAACAACGTCGCAGGAAATTTGCTCAGAAATTAGCTCTTTTTTGTTACCACAAGCAGGAAAGCGTCAACACAGGTGCTCTGCAGATGGCTCGTGAGCGAAGCGCTGACCTGCCTTGAGAGCGACGCGGGAACAGAGCTGCTTGAAGCGGCACGCTGATCAGTGCTGCTTGAGAGCGGCGAGTGGCGAGCTGCGAGCAGTGAGCAGTGAGCAGAGAGCAGAGGCGGCGAGCTGATCTTGCTGCTGTAGAACGGCGGCTGGATCAGCTTGCAGGCGAAGGCTTCAAATCTCGTAGAATCAGCTTGCATGCATTCACTGTGCCCGTCATCAGTGTGCAGTGGTGTTCTACATGAGCCACAGCCGTGGCTGCAACAACGTCGCAGGAAATTTGCTCAGAAATTAGCTCTTTTTTGTTACCACAAGCAGGAAAGCGTCAACACAGGTGCTCTGCAGATGGCTCGTGAGCGAAGCGCTGACCTGCCTTGAGAGCGACGCGGGAACAGAGCTGCTTGAAGCGGCACGCTGATCAGTGCTGCTTGAGAGCGGCGAGTTGCGAGCTGCGAGCAGTGAGCAGAGAGCAGAGGCGGTGAGCTGATCTTGCTGCTGTAGAACGGCGGCTGGATCAGCTTGCAGGCGAAGGCTTCAAATCTTGTAGAATCAGCGAAGAGCAGTAGATGTCGTCGCTGAAGGAGAAAGAATCAGTGATCCTAAGCTGAGCACCTGCTTATATAGCCAGATGCCCGCCTATTTTAGCGGGCTCGGGCGCGCTGCTTCGCCATAGGCTCATGCAGCTCCGTGAAAGGAGTTTCCCGTAGCGTCTAGCGACGTAGTACGAAGTAAAAGTATCGAAAGGGAACTAAAAATGCCTTGAAAGCAAAACTTTGTCTAGAGATCTTGTTTTGGGTGTTGAGAGTCTCGCGCACGCACGCACGCACGCACGCACGCACGCACGCACACACGCACACACACAGCTTCTTCAGTCATGTGACTCTCATCAGTCACAAGTCACAAATCACAATCTACATCATCATCATAATCAACATCATCAAAATCATCATCATCATCTGCGTCTCTCAGTTACAAAGGAACCAAATGAAGTGTGATCTTACCTCATTGATCTGCTCCACAGAGAACCAACAGAACCAGAAGAGAGAGACACAGTGTATAAGTCAACAATAACACAATCCACACACACACACACACACACACACACACACTTCATTATATGAACCCTGAAGGCTTCACAAAGGCCAGGCGTGTTTGTCAATGTGTGTCTGACATCTTCATCTATAATAGAGTAGACAGAAGCTCACTGATCATGGAGAGGAGAACAGGAGCACAGCAGAGAGAGGAGGTGATGGGAGAACCACGGGAGAGGAGAGAGGAGACGTGACAGGAGTGAATGATGATGATGATGATGATGATGATGATGAAGATCAGTGCTTCTCAACCTCTCGGACTCAAAGCTCCCTGTCCAACACAATAAGATCCCAACTCTTCGTTTTATTTCTTCATAAATTATGAGATGTTTTTTATTTTATTTTATTTTAACCATGGTTTTGTGATTTTAGATGTTTCAAGAAATGTACATTCTAGAGGGACAAAGTGCTTTCTTAGCACTTTAATAAACGTAGAATTTTATTTTATATAATTTTTTAATGAATTTTATGTTTTTTTGCTCTTGCATTTTATTTAATTAAATTTTTAACTATGATTCACTTTGTGATTTCAAAACTGTAAATTCTTAAAAAACAGTTATAAAGGGGAAAAAAAGATTTTAAAAACAACATGTTGATCATTTACATGTTTTTTTAAAGCATAATTTTTCATTTTAAAGCATTTATTAACGTTCAATTATTTATATTACTATTATTATTATTATTATTTTGTATTTTAACCATGATCAATTTTGTGAGTCCAGGTGTTCCAAGACCTGTGTGTTCTTGAAAAAAAAAAAAAAGCTTTTTTTTAAAGCATATTAATGTAGATGAATTTAATTGAGCTTAATTGAATTTAATTGAATTTTTGATTATTTAATTTTAACCATAATTTTGAAATACCAAAAGTTTCAAGAACTGTATGTTCTTGATGAAAAACAGATATTGAGGGTCAATAAATAAATAAATAAATAAATATGATTACGCTTATTTTTTTAAATTTAGAACGCACCGTTGTGGGCCCCGGCCCCTGGTTGAGAAGCACTGATCTAGTGTCAATCATGCTGCATTACTGCAGGTGTGTGTGTGTGCGTGTGTGTGTGCAGGTGTAACCATATTTTGGGGACAAATCTGCACCTAGAAGTGAGTTAAATTGAGTATGTCCTCAACTGTAAAAATGGTATAAAATAAACTTGTAAAAAAAAAATATTTGTGTGAGGATTTGTTTAAAGTATAGCAGAAGTCTAATTAATTTAGAAAACATGCAGTAAATGTGTGTGTGTGTGTAACGCTTATGCAGCAGCAGCTGATGTGAACACACTCTCACACTAACAAACTATCTGATTTAACAAAACAAAGAGAAACACACTCATCATCATCATCATCATCATCATCATGAATGACACTAACCATGAGTAAGCGGCAGTGAGGAGGAGTGTTGGGGGTAATGCATTACAAGTAACGCGAGTTCCGTAATCAGATTACTTTTTTAAGTAACTAGTAAAGTAACGCATTACTTTTTAATTCAGAAGGAAATATCTGAGTTGCTTTTTCAAATAAGTAACGCCCATAACACATTACTTTCAATAAAAAGTAACTGTGTAATTAGTTACTTTTTTAGGGAGTAACGTAATATTGTAATGCATTACTTTAAAAAGTAACTTTCCCCAACCCTGCTGTAGATGACAGGATCGATGAGCTCTTACCTCGTACTCCTCTTTGAAGCCGTAGCCCTCGGCACATTTCATCTGCGTGATGTGCTGCAGAAGGTCGGCCACGCGGATGGCGGGATGCAGCTGGCCCGTGTGGTACGGCACGTCCACGGCCTCACGCTTGCGCAGCGAGTGTGTGTGCGACGAGTGTGTGTGTGTGTGTGACTGCACCAGGCTGCTGGTGTCACTGGTCAGGGTTTGAGTCTCGTCTGCAACACAGGACAGAAAACACACGCGATGACTTCAGGCCGAAGAATGCAGCGGTCAAACACATCACGCTTTTACGCTTCCTTTTACAGTGACTTCCTAATGGCCCTAAAGAATTCAAATGTTCATAATCGATCTTGAGCTGAAATGTAGTTATAAATTGAAAGAATACTTCACTTAAAATGAAAATGCTTCATCATTTATTCACACTCACACCATTCCAAACCTGCATGCTGTGATTTCAAAATGTGAAATAATGTTAATAATATAATTATGTATAATATTATAATATAATATAAAAACAAATAATATAAAATAAAAATATAATATATACGAAGTGTTCATTTGCAAAAACAGATAACTCAGTTTTTAAAATTGTTCAAAAATCATGTTTTTTTTTTAAATCCTGCATTCCAATTAATGTGAATCAAACTGCAGTTGGGTTGTTTTGATTAAATAATAATAATAATAAAAAAATAGAGCTAACTAACACAATAAAACACAATAAAAACATAATAACACAATAAAAAACATGTTATCTGTTTTTGCAAATAAACTCTTCATATTATAATTCAAAAATTTTATATAATAAATACAAGTAATTAATATAAATAAAAAAATAATAAAATATGATTTATTCTGTGAAACAAAAAATAAAACTAAATCACACAACCCTGTTTAAAAAAACTCTGAAAACCAGCTGGATGTAGCTGGTTTAACCTGGACTTCCAATCTGGCTGGCTATAAATTGTTCAAAACCTCTCTACAACCAGCCTGTTAAACCAGCCAACCAGCTAACAATGGTTTTAGCCTTTTTTTCAGCAGGGATATGATACTGTATGTAAGAGAGTGACTGACATTTAAGCTGTTATTCACTGAAAATGCAGAAGCATAACAGAACAGTAACACCTTACAGGTTTGGAATAACATGAGAGCAAGCACATAAAGACATAATGCACATTTTTGGCTGAACTTTTCTTTTTGAATAAGTAAGGCAAGACACTGCAGGTGAAAAAGATGGAAATTTAACTAATAAATATCACCGTTCTAGTAAAAAATGCATTAATTAATAGTATAAATCTGAATGCTGGATAAATCTAGAATCAAAATTCTTGTTTGATTTTGTTGACATATTATAGTTTAAGGTTTTTACTGAAGTAATTGTGGATTTCTCTTTTTATCACTCCATAAATCAGAAATGACTGTCAACAGACAGAAAATGATTAATTTTCACTATGATTTTAGGAATAAAATGTTGTATAAAACAGTGTGAATTATATATATACAAACCCCTCAGTAAAACCCTTCAGAATATAGATAGGAATAAAACTTTAAGTTTTGGTGTGTGCAAGTGCTGCTGAAGTGGAGATAAAAACTCAGCACCTTTAAATATATGCATTTTTACCACATTTTTAGGAGTAAAATGTTGTATAAATCAGTGTATATGAGAAACCCCACAGTAAAAAATCTTCAGAATATAGATAGGAATAAACCTCTAAGTTTTGGTGTTTGTAAGTGTTACTACAATGGAGAAAAAACTGTCCAACTTTTAAAGATTTGAATTTTTACCACGTTTTTAGGAATAAAATGTATAAATCAGTGTGAATGATGTATTAACAATCCCCTCAGTAAAAACCTCCAGAATATAGATAGGAATAAACCTCTAAGTGTTGGTGTTTGTAAGTGTTACTAAAATGGAGAAAAAACTGACCAACTTTAAAGATTTGCATTTTTACCACGTTTTTATGAGTAAAATGTTGTATAAATCAGTATGAATGATCTATGAACAATCCCCTCAGTAAAAATCTTCAGAATATAGAGAGGAATAAACCTCTAAGTTTTTGTGTTTGTAAGTGTTACTACAGTGAACAAAAATCTTTTTAAAGATATATACTGTAACTGAAATCTACAGATGCAAATAGGAAAGTGCAATAAAATGTGTATTTTGGATGTTTTATTTCCACTAGTCTGACCGAAGATATGTTTTTCAAACTTGACCAGTGCAATGTTCCTCCTGTAAGTGTCTTTGCCTTAATTGCTTGTATTTTTCCAGATAATCAATCAGTGTAAAAGAAAGCGCTGGATTCATTGGCGATGGATGATCATGACACGACGTTGCAGGAAGGGTGGATGAGTGGATGTGGAGGGAGGGATCGATTGACTGCCCCGCTCGTTCATTCCTTCGTGAAATATCACGTGATGCTTCCTCTGTAACTTCAAAGAAACACAGCCTATGTGTCTGTTTTGCCCTGATCTGAGATCTGCCATGAGGCGTGGGTGCTGTCAATCAACAGCAAAGCATGAGCGGATGAGTGATGACGGATGACGGATGTTCAGAACCACATGGGCCAAAGCACAACAAGCCAAAGCAAAGAGAGCACAAACACAATGCAGATGCACATGGGAGGAGGATGATGATGATGATGAAGATGCGGTGGACGAGTGATGCTGTAACGCGCCAATGGAGGGAGAGGGACGTGATTCTAGTGAAACACACAACCTCTGTCACGCTGATGAACTTACCATTAATGGGGACTTTTAAGCAGATACATTAGAGATTAAATGAGAGAAGAGAGAGACAGAGAGAGCGAGAGACAGTCAGAGAGAAGAAAGAGAGAGAGAGAGAAGACAGGGTTTAAGCAAGAATTACACCAAAGAGAACTAGCATAGCTCTGATCAGTCACAGGGCGATCGGGGATCCGGGTGTTATGGGACTCAAATCACAATGAAGGAGAAAAATGAGTTTCAAAACAAAAGTAGAAATGCAAATAAAATTGATGAACATTGCAATCGCTTCATGGAGATCTGCAGAGCAGCGGCCTCACACGGAGGAGGTCAAAGGTCAGACTCGTCATCTGTTAAAATTACGTGACCTCATTCTCAAAAATGATCTACAAAAAATACGGCTTCAGTGAGGATAAACATGATCTGTGCTGAACTCTGTGTTTTGTGCAGCTTAAGGACAATACATGCATTTCATTTGAATTTAAAATGTAAAAAAAAAGTAACTAAAAATATAATAAAATAACTAACTACATAATACTATTATTGTTGTTATATATTGTAAAAATAGAAAAATAGAAATATAAGAAATTTATAAATGTAAAATTATAATTTTAAAATAAAATTATAATTAAAAACATAATAAAAATGTACAAATACGAAAAATGAAAAAATAAATGTTAAAATAATAAATAGTAAAATATAAAAAATATAAAACAGAAATATATTAAATTAATTAAATTATAAATTAAAATTATAATAAACATCAAACAAATAAATATTTAGCAAAACTATAAAAATAGACAGAGAAACAATACATGCATTAAATTATACATTACAATTATAGTAAATGAATAAATCGTATAAATGAAAAAAATTCAAAATAATGACTAAAAATGATAAAACACAAATATAATAAATACGTTAAATTATAAATTGAAATATTATTAATAATAATATAATATTAATAATAATTAATAATATTAATAATAATAAAAAATAGTGAAATAAGTTATAAATGTAAATTATAATAAATAACTATAATAAAATATAATAAAAATAGCACAATAGAAATCTGTGTTAAATGATCAATTAAAATTATAATTACAAATATAAACATGATGTGATGAACATCAGCATCATCTTCGCTGCTCCATGAACCCTCATGTGCCGGAGGTGAAGTTTTCCTGTTTTCCCCCCGCTTTATTGTGTAAAGTAAACCTGTTTCCCGCACGAGCAATCGTTTACATGTGCCGTTAGCAAAGAGTCATTCATATTTAATATGCCGCTCTGAGCTCTTATTTTTCATCACATTATGTTTCAATCAAATTCTCAGGCCTTGCGAGGGCCGACTCTGGGGTACAGAGTGCTTTAGATAAATAGGGTGTAGAGGTGCCGCGTAAATTAGACAAAACCTGCTTTATTATTCTATTTTATCATAGAATAAACCAATAAACAACCGCAAAATAAGAAAAAGAAAAACAAGTAGGTCAGAAAGAGCTGCTAAAGGCATAAGAAACATTTGAGAGAATAGCAGAGAAGCAAAGAAACACTGGAGTGGATGTAGAGAACGAGACGGAAACACTGATCCAGCCATCCTCCTCCAAAAACTACAAAAAACATCCCGAGGGGAAAATCGACACCGGCAAAACCGTCTCCACGTTTACACAGTAAAGCTTAGGCTCGTGAACCGCATCAACCGAACCTGAAGGACCGCAGGCCGATGCATTTACATCTACATTCATGCATTTGCCAGGCGCTTTTATTGCATTTAACATTTTATCAGTTCTTCAGTTCTAATGCAACAGCATCATCATCATCATCCTCATCATCAGCTCTAGTTTAAAAAACACTACAACTTTTAAACGTGCACTCCTCATCAGTATCTTGGTGTCCACAAAAAATAGGATGTTTTCTTGACTATGTATTTATTTATTTTTTTCCCCGAAATTTAACGCATTGCATTATTATTAATAGGGTTGCAAAGGGGTGGAACGTTTCTGGTAAATTTCCGGAAACATTCCAAAAATGCCTGGAATATTCAAAAAAATCCTGGAAAGTTTCCAAAATTTCTGGAACGTTTCCGACATTTACTGGAAATGTTCCACTTTTTTGCAACCGTAATTATTAAACTATATTTATTATTAAATTATGAATGTATAATTTGAATTTATTAATACATAGATTTAATATAATGATAATTAGTATTATTAATATAAAATGTAAATAAATGTATTAATAAAGTAACATAATACATTTATTTAATACATATTTTAATAACATACATTTTAAATTATGTTTAACATATAATTAATTTTTTAAATAATATAAAATAATTGAAATAATAATATTAATTGCATTAAAATGACAACAACAACTAATTAATTAATTATTGTTTAAATTGAATTAATTAAACATTGATAAATGATTATTACATTGTTACATTAAATGTATTAATTTACAATTGTAATTTATCAATAAATTATTATTACTCATATAACTAATAATATAGTAGTAGTAATAATAATAATACTCTTAATTTTATTACATCTTCTAGTATGGTTTGTTTAATCAATTTTTGGATGCTTTTTTGGAGCTCTCTGACTTCAAATGTGTGATTTGTCTGAATTCAAGGTGTGTTGAATGTGCAGCTACAGCATCATCCATCCACTCCTCCACATCCAGTCCACATGTCTGTCCATGCAAATGAGATGTCAGACAGGAAGTGACATCACCGAGATGCGGATGGGATGGAGTGAAGGCGGAAGCCAAAGGAAGAGAAGCAACAGACGGAAGGACAGGTGTGCTGATGAGAAGCTGCGAAACAAGCCAAATCAAACGAGCATGATGAGGAGAAACACAGACGTGACTCACCTAAGATCGCGGTGGGAACGAAGGGGTCTGGAGGAGAAGCACAGAAACACACAGAGAGAAGAGAAACACGCACACACACACACACACACACACACACACACACACATACACACACACACACATACACACACACACACATACACACACACACACATACACACACACACACATACACACACACACACACATTAGTCCGTCTGAATCATCAGCTTTCTGCTTTAATACAGCAGATCTCAATCATTTGACTTCAAGCTCCTCTACTGTCCAGCACAACTTTCAAAGTCAAACAAGGCAAGATACTTCCTTCAGTATTTCTGCTACAATCATGATAAAGCTACTTGTTTTTAATACTTTTTATAAACAAACAGAGACAATAGATGCTGAAAGGAAAACATAAAAAAGAGAAATTTGATGTATTGTTTAGTATCTTAATTAAAATAAATGTAATACTGTAATATATATATATATATATATATATATATATATATACACATGTATATGCGTGTATGTATGTATATGTGTGTGTAAGTGTGCGTGTGTGTGTGTGTGTGTGTGTGTGTTCGTTCTGTGTGTGTGTGTGTGTGTGTGTGTGTGTCTGTAGATGATCTGACTGTGTGTGTGTGTGTGTATGTAGATGATCTGACTGTGTGTGTGTGTGTGTGTGTAGATGATCTGACTGTGTGTGTGTGTGTGTGTGTGTGTTCATTATGTGTGTGTGTGTATGTGTGTGTGTGTGTTCTCTGTGTGTGTGTGTGTGTTCACTATGTGTGTGTGTGTGTTCATTATGTGTGTGTGTGTATGTGTGTGTGTGTGTTCTCTGTGTGTGTGTGTGTGTTCACTATGTGTGCGTGTGTTCATTATGTGTGTGTGTGTGTTCATTATGTGTGTGTTTGTGTGTGTGTGTGTGTGTGTTCTCTGTGTGTGTGTGTGTGTTCACTATGTGTGTGTGTGTGTTCATTATGTGTGTGTGTGTGTTCATTATGTGTGTGTGTGTGTGTGTGTGTGTTCACTATGTGTGCGTGTGTGTTCATTATGTGTGTGTGTGTGTGTGTGTTCATTATGTGTGTGTGTGTGTGTGTTCATTATGTGTGTGTGTATGTGTGTGTTCACTATGTATGTGTGTGTGTTCACTATGTGTGTGTGTGTGTTCACTATGTGTGTGTGTGTGTGTTTTTTTTATGTGTGTGTGTGTGAGTGTGTGTGTTCACTATGTGTGTGTGTGTGTGTGTTTGTGTGTGAGAGAGTGTGTGTGTGTCAGTCAATATTTTATTTTTAGAGTGTGAGAGAGTGAGTGAGAGAGTTAAAATCCTTTAAAATTATTTATGTGTTATTTTATTAATAATAATAAATAAATAAAAATACTAATTATTATTAGTAATAAGAATACACCTAATATTAACACCAAAATATCTGAATTATTTTAAGTCATGGAGGTCATAAAAACACCCCATTCAAAAATGTATATTTAGTGAAACACAGTTTTGTTTTCAGAGAAATTGATCCTAATTAATATAACTAATATTAATATTCACCAGTGGGGTCAGAAAAATAAACGTAATTCAAAGAGAAAACATGTTTATTTTATGACCCCACTGGCAGACATTTGTTCATGTTTCTTAAACCGTTAACTCACTAACTCTCTTCTAAGAAAAGAAGACCGAAAGGCTGAGGAAGAGCGTGAGTTGTGAGTGAGCGCAGAGATGCTGTGTTTGCAGTAAAGGAGTCGGAGCGTGTTTCTGCCGCATGCACACGCGTGTGGAGTGTGTGTTACCTGGGTAATACGTGTTCGGGATGCTGCTGCTCATCGTGTTCGTCTTCACCGTCACAGAACACGGAGAAGATCCGGCTTCACACAGAAAAACACCAGAACAAACACACATCACTAGAGCTGAAACTATAACCATCACTAACCTTTCTGTCAACTGAAATAAAGGTGAAAACAAAACAAACAACAAAAATCTATAAATATTTTAAATATTATTAGTGCTGGGCAACGACTAATAGCGATTAATCCAAAATAAAAGTTTTAGTTTGCATAGTATATATGTGTGTACTGTGTATATTTATTATACACACATATGCATGTATACATTTAAGAAAAAACATATTATGTTTATATATTAAATACATTTACATATAATATAAATTATATGAATATAAATATACACATGTAAATATTTTCAAACTATATACTGTATGTGTGTGTATTTATATATATACACATTATAAATATGCACAACACACACTCATATATTATGTAAACAAAAACTTTTATTTTGGATGCGATTAATCGTTTGACAGCACTAAATATTATTAATAAATAAGTAAACTAAATAAAAATTTAAAGCATTGCCTTGAAATAATTAAGTTGAAGCACTAAAATGACTAAATAGAAATAAATAAAAATTAAAACAAATAAACTAAAACTAAAATAAATTAAGATAAATAGTAACATACAAACTAATAAAAATGATAAAAGCACTTAACCAAATTACTAAAACTGAAAATATGAAATTAAAGCCAATTAAAAATATTATTAAATGTTTTATATAAATAATACTAGTTTAAATAAGGCTAAAATAACACTGGCACACAGCTCCATGTGTTGTCCAGCTGTCATGACAATCATGCCACAATGAAAAACATACTAATGCTCTTAAATATTAAACGGGTTTAATTCTGCTTCACTATGTGTGTGTGTGTGTGTGTTCATTATGTGTGTGTGTGTGAGTGTGTGTGTTCACTATGTGTGTGTGTGTGTGTGTTTGTGTGTGAGAGAGTGTGTGTGTGTCAATCAATATTTTATTTTTATAATATTAAATAATTACAAATATATTTAAAATCCTTTAAAATTATTTATGTGTTATTTTATTAATAATAATAAATAAATAAAAATACTAATTATTATTAGTAATAAGAATACACCTAATATTAACACCAAAATATCTGAATTATTTTAAGTCATGGAGGTCATAAAAACACCCCATTCAAAAATGTATATTTAGTGAAACACAGTTTTGTTTTCAGAGAAATTGATCCTAATTAATATAACTAATATTAATATTCACCAGTGGGGTCAGAAAAATAAACGTAATTCAAAGAGAAAACATGTTTATTTTATGACCCCACTGGCAGACATTTGTTCATGTTTCTTAAACCGTTAACTCACTAACTCTCTTCTAAGAAAAGAAGACCGAAAGGCTGAGGAAGAGCGTGAGTTGTGAGTGAGCGCAGAGATGCTGTGTTTGCAGTAAAGGAGTCGGAGCGTGTTTCTGCCGCATGCACACGCGTGTGGAGTGTGTGTTACCTGGGTAATACGTGTTCGGGATGCTGCTGCTCATCGTGTTCGTCTTCACCGTCACAGAACACGGAGAAGATCCGGCTTCACACA
Organism: Sinocyclocheilus grahami; assembly: GCF_001515645.1. Lineage (NCBI taxonomy): Eukaryota > Metazoa > Chordata > Actinopteri > Cypriniformes > Cyprinidae > Sinocyclocheilus > Sinocyclocheilus grahami. The sequence continues at coordinate 135,130 of NW_015506627.1, forward strand.
GAAAAACACCATTACACTCACACAAACATTGCTCTCAACTCAAATAAAGCTGAAAACAATAAAACAATTATTATATTCTAAAATATATTAAATATTGGCAATATTATTCATAAATAACTAAACAAAAATGAAAAAAAAAAAGTCTTGGTAATTGACTGAAATAACTGAGTTGAAGCACTAAAATGACTCAATGGAAATTAATTAAATCTAAAACTAAAACAAAAATAAATTCATGTAAACTCTTAAACAGTACCATCAAATATAGAGTTATGTATATTTATACTGAATATACAGGTATTTCTTAAAAAGGAATTAATTAGAAACGGTTAGATTTTTTATTTTTATTTTTTTTTAATTCTTAAATAGTACCATAAAAAAACTAATAAAACTGCTAAAAGCACATAACAAAATTACCAAAACTGATAGGAATATATATATATATATATAAGCTGCATTTATTTGATAAAAAATACAGTAAAACTACAGTGCAATATTATTAGAATGTAAAACAGCTGTGTTCTGTGTGAATCTCTGTTAAACTGTAATGTATTTAATTCTTCCATAAAAAAACTAATAAAACTGCTAAAAGCACATAACAAAATTACCAAAACTGATAGGAATATATATATATATATATAAGCTGCATTTATTTGATAAAAAATACAGTAAAACTACAGTGCAATATTATTAGAATGTAAAACAGCTGTGTTCTGTGTGAATCTCTGTTAAACTGTAATGTATTTCTGTGATGTGCAGCTGTATTTTCAGCATCATTCCTCCAGTCTTCAGTGTCTCATGATCTTCAGAAATCAGTATAATATGCTGATCTGCTGCTCGAGACACATTTCTGATTATTATCAATGTTGAACACAGTTGTGCTGCACAATATTTTTGTGGAAACCGTGATACATTTTATTTTTCAGGATTCACAGATGAACAGAAAGTTCAGAAGAACAGCATTTATTTGAAATAAAAATCTACTGTAACATTAGAAATGGCTTTACTGTCACTTTTGATCAAGTCAATTAATCCTTGATCAATAAAAGTATTAATTTCTTTCATAAAAAGTGTGTGAGTGTGTGCGTGTGTGTATAGTATGTGTGTGTGTGTGTGAGACTCACAGCGTCCGTTGAGGTTGTGTGTGTGTGTATAGTGTGTGTGTGTGTGAGACTCACAGCGTCCGTGGAGGTTGTGTGTGTGTGTGTATAGTTTGTGTGTGTGTGTGAGACTCACAGCGTCCGTGGAGGTTGTGTGTGTGTGTGTATAGTTTGTGTGTGTGTGTGAGACTCACAGCGTCCGTGGAGGTTGTGTGTGTGTGTGTATAGTTTGTGTGTGTGTGTGAGACTCACAGCGTCCGTGGAGGTTGTGTGTGTGTGTGTATAGTTTGTGTGTGTGTGTGAGACTCACAGCGTCCGTGGAGGTTGTGTGTGTGTGTGTATAGTTTGTGTGTGTGTGTGAGACTCACAGCGTCCGTGGAGGTTGTGTGTGTGTGTGTATAGTTTGTGTGTGTGTGTGAGACTCACAGCGTCCGTGGAGGTTGTGTGTGTGTGTGTATAGTTTGTGTGTGTGTGTGAGACTCACAGCGTCCGTGGAGGTTGTGTGTGTGTGTGTATAGTTTGTGTGTGTGTGTGAGACTCACAGCGTCCGTGGAGGTTGTGTGTGTGTGTGTATAGTTTGTGTGTGTGTGTGAGACTCACAGCGTCCGTGGAGGTTGTGTGTGTGTGTGTATAGTTTGTGTGTGTGTGTGAGACTCACAGCGTCCGTGGAGGTTGTGTGTGTGTGTGTATAGTTTGTGTGTGTGTGTGAGACTCACAGCGTCCGTGGAGGTTGTGTGTGTGTGTGTATAGTTTGTGTGTGTGTGTGAGACTCACAGCGTCCGTGGAGGTTGTGTGTGTGTGTGTATAGTTTGTGTGTGTGTGTGAGACTCACAGCGTCCGTGGAGGTTGTGTGTGTGTGTGTATAGTTTGTGTGTGTGTGTGAGACTCACAGCGTCCGTGGAGGTTGTGTGTGTGTGTGTATAGTTTGTGTGTGTGTGTGAGACTCACAGCGTCCGTGGAGGTTGTGTGTGTGTGTGTATAGTTTGTGTGTGTGTGTGAGACTCACAGCGTCCGTGGAGGTTGTGTGTGTGTGTGTATAGTTTGTGTGTGTGTGTGAGACTCACAGCGTCCGTGGAGGTTGTGTGTGTGTGTGTATAGTTTGTGTGTGTGTGTGAGACTCACAGCGTCCGTGGAGGTTGTGTGTGTGTGTGTATAGTTTGTGTGTGTGTGTGAGACTCACAGCGTCCGTGGAGGTTGTGTGTGTGTGTGTATAGTTTGTGTGTGTGTGTGAGACTCACAGCGTCCGTGGAGGTTGTGTGTGTGTGTGTATAGTTTGTGTGTGTGTGTGAGACTCACAGCGTCCGTGGAGGTTGTGTGTGTGTGTGTATAGTTTGTGTGTGTGTGTGAGACTCACAGCGTCCGTGGAGGTTGTGTGTGTGTGTGTATAGTTTGTGTGTGTGTGTGAGACTCACAGCGTCCGTGGAGGTTGTGTGTGTGTGTGTATAGTTTGTGTGTGTGTGTGAGACTCACAGCGTCCGTGGAGGTTGTGTGTGTGTGTGTATAGTTTGTGTGTGTGTGTGAGACTCACAGCGTCCGTGGAGGTTGTGTGTGTGTGTGTATAGTTTGTGTGTGTGTGTGAGACTCACAGCGTCCGTGGAGGTTGTGTGTGTGTGTGTATAGTTTGTGTGTGTGTGTGAGACTCACAGCGTCCGTGGAGGTTGTGTGTGTGTGTGTATAGTTTGTGTGTGTGTGTGAGACTCACAGCGTCCGTGGAGGTTGTGTGTGTGTGTGTATAGTTTGTGTGTGTGTGTGAGACTCACAGCGTCCGTGGAGGTTGTGTGTGTGTGTGTATAGTTTGTGTGTGTGTGTGAGACTCACAGCGTCCGTGGAGGTTGTGTGTGTGTGTGTATAGTTTGTGTGTGTGTGTGAGACTCACAGCGTCCGTGGAGGTTGTGTGTGTGTGTGTATAGTTTGTGTGTGTGTGTGAGACTCACAGCGTCCGTGGAGGTTGTGTGTGTGTGTGTATAGTTTGTGTGTGTGTGTGAGACTCACAGCGTCCGTGGAGGTTGTGTGTGTGTGTGTATAGTTTGTGTGTGTGTGTGAGACTCACAGCGTCCGTGGAGGTTGTGTGTGTGTGTGTATAGTTTGTGTGTGTGTGTGAGACTCACAGCGTCCGTGGAGGTTGTGTGTGTGTGTGTATAGTTTGTGTGTGTGTGTGAGACTCACAGCGTCCGTGGAGGTTGTGTGTGTGTGTGTATAGTTTGTGTGTGTGTGTGAGACTCACAGCGTCCGTGGAGGTTGTGTGTGTGTGTGTATAGTTTGTGTGTGTGTGTGAGACTCACAGCGTCCGTGGAGGTTGTGTGTGTGTGTGTATAGTTTGTGTGTGTGTGTGAGACTCACAGCGTCCGTGGAGGTTGTGTGTGTGTGTGTATAGTTTGTGTGTGTGTGTGAGACTCACAGCGTCCGTTGAGGTTGTGTGTGTCCATGAATGAAAGCGCTTCATCACAGTTGGTTCCCTGCTCCGTGTAGCTCTTGTCCATTGAGTTCACCATCACCGTCATCTCCTGTCTCGTGCTGTTCAGCGTCTCCTTGCGCTTCTTCGCCAGCTTTCTACAAATCACAAAATCAAAGATAAACATACTGTAACCGCATTAGTGACGTGATTGAGACGGCAAATTAACTTTAATTATTACGGCACTACATCAAAACGCAGTGTCACCAGTTTGCCAAAAAGAGCACAGAATATTTTATGAACCGTTTACACGTGCTAGGGACATTTCGAATTCATTTTGAAAATACGTTTTCATGAATTCGAAAGTCTACGTCAGAATGGCTTTACAAACGATTTACACAAAAATGTGTTCTGCTTGTGTTTTATGAATGAGGCCCACTGTTGGGTAATTTTTGTGTTCTCAATCTCACTGACTGCTGAAATCTGGTTAATGATTTTATTTTAGGCAAAGCAACGTACAGGGACAAGGTGACAGTCAGGTGACGGAAATGCCTTTAGTCTTGCATAACAAATGGATTTTATTCATTATAATACTGAACTTAATTTATTTTGATGTTAAAATATGTTCTCTAACCACAGTACTGCTTGTTTATGGGCAGGTTATGGAATATCGCTACGCCGACGTCCTACATCATTATTGATTTTTCTTTTATGCCAAAAATCATTAGGATATTAAATAAAGATCATGTTCCGTGAAGATATTTAGTACATGTCCTACCGTAAATATATAAAAACTTAATGTTTGATTAGTAATATGCATTGCTAAGAACTTCATTTGGACAACTTTAAAGATGATTTTCTCAATATTTAGATTTTTTTGCACCCTCAGATTCCAGATTTTCAAATATTGTCCGATCCTAACAAACCATACATCAATGGAGAGCTTATTTATTCAGCTTCAGATGATGCATTAATCTCAATTTCACAAAATTGACCCTTATGGTTTTGTGGTCCAGGGTCACAAATGTTAAATATGGAAATTTTTCTTACATAAACGCATCCATTCACCTCCCGGAGCCGTGTGAGGCACGTTTAATTATGGATGGATGCGCTTTATTGGACTTCTTTTTGTACTGTTAAAAAATAACACCCATTCACTGCCATTATAAAGCTTGGAAGAGCCAGGACGTTTTTTTAATATAACTCCGATTGGATTCATCTGATAAAAGAAAGTCATATACACCTAGGATGGCTTGAGGGTGAGTAAATAATGGGGTAATTTTCATTTTGGGGTAAACTATCCCTTTAGTGACATATGAATAGGTCAAACTGTGTATTTCCGCCTTTACAGCGTGACTGACGCGCTGCAGCAGAGAGAATTTATATCTCGTTTCTGCTCGCAGAAAGTGACTCCCGTGTTCTTTTGAAGCTTTGCATTACAGTCGTGACGAATAGACGCATGTGCTCTTCTGTGTTGCTGCATTGAAAATGCATCAAAATGTTCAAAATCCGTAGCAAGCATCAATTCATCGTTTGGCCGTCTTCTGCATAGTCATTATTAAACAGCTGCCACTCTGATGACGCAAACATACCGTGGTTCAGAAACGGAAAAAAAAACACAGTACGAACACAAACCAGCGGGAGCAGTGGAAGGAGGAGCAATCGAAGTTCTTTAGCATGTTTTTGCACTTAAATGTTCAAATTGGCGAGGTCTATGTGTTCAAGCGCAAGAAGATGCGAAAGAGAACTCAATTCAGGGTTCGCTTAGTTGAGTTCTTCTTGCGATTGAATGCTTTAAAATCTCTTGAATGTTTAAAACACGTGCAAATTATAAGCTTTCGTGACGACCGTCAACTGTCCTGAGCATCTTTCATTCTCGATGGCCCTGGTATGTAATATTGTAAACTATGCTGTATTCATCCAAATAAATTCAATTGGTCTTTTTAATAAATGTTCATCTTTTGATTATTACCGTTAATTCTAGTAATTCTATGTGTGATTTATAATTTCCACACCATTTTAAGCCAGCAATATTGTAATTTTTAAACTATAGTTGAGTCAAAATAACCCAGCATGTGTTCTGTCTAATATTTACCCAACGCTGGTTTGCCAAAATAACCCAGCAAAGGTTTTTTTTTATCCCAGCATTTTTTATAGTGTATTTTTTAACAGTGTATATGAACTTCAGCGTTATATTTTAAGGCCTTACAATTGTGAAGTCAAATTCTATTTCTATTTCAAACACACACATGCACATGCACAAATACCTACACACAGACACACACACACACACACACACACACACACACAAATACATACAAACAAACACACATGCACAAATACCTACACATACACACACACACACACACAAACAAACAAACAAACACACACACACACGCACAAACAAACACACACACACACACACAAATACCTACAAACACACACACACAGACACACACACACACACACACACACACACACATACATGCACAAATACATACAAACACACACACACACACACATACATGCACAAATACATACACACACACACACACACACACACACACACACACTATTATACACACACACAAACAGGTTTACATTTGTGAAAAGTGGGGACTCTCCATAGGTGTAATGGTTTTTATACTGTACAGACCGTATATTCTATTGCCCTACACCAACCCTACCCCTAAACCTACCCCTCACAGGAGACTTTCTGCTATTTCAGATTTTCAATACACTCCATTCTGTGTGATTTATAAGCGTTTTGAAAAGTGGGGACATGGGGTAATGTCCTGAAAAGTCACCTTCTCCTTGTAATACCTGTCATACCTTTGTCATTATACACATTTATGTCCTCATTTGTCACAAAAACGCAGGCACACACACACACACACATGCACAAATACCTACAAACACACACACACACACACAGTCCTAATTGATTGCATCCAGCAGAGGAAAGATCGGTATGCTGGGAATTGTGTTCTCACACACGAGCGCGGCTGTTGTAGGCGTTTAACGCGAGCGTCTTCATTAGAGCCGCTCAGACGCAGGGAACAGTGGGGAATTGTGGGATGCGTGCTGTGCCGCTGGTCTGGGATCAGTACATGAGCGAGAGCCAACAGAGACTAAAGACACGACACTAAACTACAATTAAACCAGAGATAAACACTAAATCCCAACATGTCAAACAATCCCACACTTTATTACAGCAAATCCAGAAAGATTAACCCATTTAATCCCATGCACCGGTCTCAGTGACCGTAAAAAAGGTTTTCATTTATAAAGCTCTAAAAACCTTACTGACTGATGTTTTAGTGCACTTCCTGCAAATATGGAAACAAATAAAGGGTCTAATTTAAATATGTGCAGTTTCACACGGTTAGTACAAATTGTCACATGACCAGTTTAATTCCTGTTTGCACTTTGAGAAGATGATGGCTGCATCAGAGCATAAAGTATGTTAACACAAATATTTTTGGTACACATTATTTTTAGGGTGTCTAGTATTAATATATCAATTCACATATATTCAGTTTTGTTGAGTGTGGTCATAGAATGAGTAAACATGTTGTGACCGGTGGGATCCAATTATAAATCCAATTGCAGTTGTTAATGAAAATTGCACTAAAATGTTGCAATGACAAAATATTGCACTAAATTAAAAGTTCAAATGTTACAAATAAGTTACAATACTGATGTTGTAATACTGGTAGCACTAAACATTTTTGATGATATATGTTACAAAAAAGTAACAATTTTGAAATATGTTGTCTTTTATCTCAGTATTCCTATCAGTGTTGTATAAGGGGTTTTTATGCATAATAGAATGTGATAAAACTCATAGAGCTTTGATATATAAAACATTTTTTATGTTAATTCAGTATGCACTTTATCCCACCGCTCACAATTGTGACTGACCATAAAACACAATTTTTCACACACTTTTCCAAAAAACTTAAAAAAAAAATTATTATTGATTATTTCAAAGGGTTACTAATGACACATGATTTGGATATTCTCATGTCTGGGAAAAATGTTGGGATTAAACGGGTTAAGACTAGCCTAGAGATTTAGAGGAGCTACAGAGTTAACCTCAACATAAACCTATTAACTGATAACCTTTAGAATGAACTAACAGCTGCTCAGAGTAACATGAACTATTAGTGCATGCAAGGAGCTTTATTCATCTATATAGCACTTGTTATGAAAACAACAGCCTGCATGTTTAGAAACAATTGCTACAACATGCTACAGTTGTAACATAAGTCTATAGTGAAAATCTGTTCCCTAAAAGATTATCTATTGTAAATACTACAAAGTTAGACAATTAATAAGCCTTCAATAAAACGTGATAAAAGAGTCCATGTGACCCTAACCAAACTAAAAATTAAAACGATAAAAAAGTCACCTAAAATAAGCATTAACTGAAATCAAATCAAATAAATTCAGTTATTTATTATTATAATATTTAAGCTTGCTGCAACAGAAACACTTTTTATTTTCATTTGGTTAATGCAACATCTTGAACTAAACTAAAACTGAAAACAATACAAACTATAGACATATATATATATATATATATAAAACTAATAAAAATGACAAAACACAACAAAATTACTAAAACTAACTAAAATGAAAATGAAAAATAAAAGTATAAAAATAAAGAAAAATTAATTAACTAAAAGAAAAACTAATTTCTATTTTTTTAAAATCTACTTTTTATTTTTTGTGAATTAATGAAAAGCTAAATTATATACGATTATATAAAATAATATAAATAATAATACAATTATATAAAATAAAATAATACATGACTTGATAAATAAAGTTGAACAAAACAAACAATAATTGATTTATTTATCTGCATGTCATGAGACCATTAACAGACATCAGAGAACCGTGGACATGTGAGTGTGTTGACGAATTATTCAATTAAAATTTTAGCTTAAAGAGGTTCGGTTGCCAAAAAAATTTCAAAGTTTGCGATAGGGTAACATTTCCTCTGTGTGTGTGTGTGTGTGTGTGTGTGAGAGAGAGTGTGTGTGTGAGTGAGTGTGTGAGAGAGAGTGTGTGTGAGTGAGTGTGTGAGAGAGAGTGTGTGTGAGTGAGTGTGTGAGAGAGAGTGTGTGTGAGTGAGTGTGTGAGAGAGAGTGTGTGTGAGTGAGTGTGTGAGAGAGAGTGTGTGTGAGTGAGTGTGTGAGAGAGAGTGTGTGTGAGTGAGTGTGTGAGAGAGAGTGTGTGTGAGTGAGTGTGTGAGAGAGAGTGTGTGTGAGTGAGTGTGTGAGAGAGAGTGTGTGTGAGTGAGTGTGTGAGAGAGAGTGTGTGTGAGTGAGTGTGTGAGAGAGAGTGTGTGTGAGTGAGTGTGTGAGAGAGAGTGTGTGTGAGTGAGTGTGTGAGAGAGAGTGTGTGTGAGTGAGTGTGTGAGAGAGAGTGTGTGTGAGTGAGTGTGTGAGAGAGAGTGTGTGTGAGTGAGTGTGTGAGAGAGAGTGTGTGTGAGTGAGTGTGTGAGAGAGAGTGTGTGTGAGTGAGTGTGTGAGAGAGAGTGTGTGTGAGTGAGTGTGTGAGAGAGAGTGTGTGTGAGTGAGTGTGTGAGAGAGAGTGTGTGTGAGTGAGTGTGTGAGAGAGAGTGTGTGTGAGTGAGTGTGTGAGAGAGAGTGTGTGTGAGTGAGTGTGTGAGAGAGAGTGTGTGTGAGTGTGTGTGAGAGTGTGTGTGAGTGTGTGTGTGAGTGTGTGTGTCTTTGTGTGTGAGAGTGTGTGTGTGTGTGAGTGTGAGTGTGTGAGAGAGAGAGTGTGTGTGTGTGTGAGTGTGTGAGAGAGAGTGTGTGTGAGAGTGTGTGTGAGTGTGTGTGTGAGTGTGAGTGTGTGAGAGAGAGTGTGTGTGTGAGTGAGTGTGTGAGAGAGAGTGTGTGTGAGTGTGTGTGAGAGTGTGTGTGAGTGTGTGTGTGAGTGTGAGTGTGTGAGAGAGAGTGTGTGTGTGAGTGAGTGTGTGAGAGAGAGTGTGTGTGAGTGTGTGTGAGAGTGTGTGTGAGTGTGTGTGTGAGTGTGAGTGTGTGAGAGAGAGTGTGTGTGTGAGTGAGTGTGTGAGAGAGAGTGTGTGTGAGTGTGTGTGAGAGTGTGTGTGAGTGTGTGTGTGAGTGTGTGTGTCTTTGTGTGTGTGTGTGTGTGTGTGTGTGTGTGTTTGTGTGTTGAATTATACAGTGTGTGTCGCCTTTAACGTTCCGCCTGGAAACAAAGATCCCGTGACGCCAAACCCGCTCATGTTAGAAGAAAGCCGTCGTGTTTACAAGTGTGACGATGAGCGCTTATCAGGATCAACTAAATGCTGGATTCTCAAAAGTATGTGAAATACGTAAAGTTTGCGGCATAGAATCCTTAAAATACATCCAAGAGTTTTACACACGGTTTGTTGTTGTGGGGACATTTCCACGGCCCTAAACATGACACGGCACAAAACGAAACGAGACTGTTTGCTCTACCTGTCAGTCAAATGGCCTCTTGGGCGGTCCTTAGCCATTTAAAGCGGCTAAGGTTCCCCAAAGAACGTATACTGTCAAGAAGTGAAAGCCAACAGAGCGTTCCATTGCAGCAACAGCAGCCCTGCGCTTCCGCCATTATTCTGGAGTGAAAGCGACTCAGCAGTGCACTAGCTTCTAGCTGTCGCTACGGCAAATATCAGCTGCTTTGTTTAGAGTGTGTGCGTGTTTTAAAGTATCTATTGCAACAACATTAATTTCTGTATTGCAAAAATAAAAACTTGTAGTCAAGTGACTTACGAGACACTTCTGTTGAGTGGGTCAGATTGTTACAGTAATTCCCTTTCACTCATTTATTAAAAAAAGGTTTCTAAGAGTTATTGATTCTGTAATCAGACACTGACTGTGTTATAAACTGAAACTAGTAAAAATAATTTTTGTTAATAAAAGGTGAAATAAAATATAAATATTAGATTAATAATGAGCTAAAACCTAAACAAAAATCAAATGTTGTCCTAACACTAACTAAAATAAAATAAGATTAATTTGAAATACTAAAATTGCTAAAACTAAAATGGAAAAAATAAAGATAAATAGAAATAAAAAATAAAAATGACAAAAACACATACAATTAAAATGAAAACTGAAAATATGTATAAAAACCTTTTAATAAATAAAATAAAATATTAGATTAAATATAAAATTTAAACAATCAAAATTACATGCCTGGCACTAACTGAAATAAAATAATTTAGTTGAATAGTTGAAGTATTAAAATTACTAAAACTGAAATAAAAGATAAATAGCAAAATGATAATAAAAAACTAATAAAAATGGAAAAAGCACATACAAATACTAAAACTTGAACTACAATTAAAATGAAAACTGAAAATATATTTGAAAAAATAAAAAAATAAAAAATAAAATAGATTCAATAAAAAACGTATAAAAGTTATAATGTAGTCCTGGCAGTTACTGAAATAAAATAAGTTTAAGTTGAAGCGCTAAAATGATTACTAAAACTAATACCGAAATAAAAAACTAAAGAAAAACTAAAACAAAACCTAATAAAAATAACAAACTAAAACTTGAATTAAAATGAAAATAGAAACTCATGGCTGCATTCAATCTCACAAAAGAGCTCAATTGTTTCTTTTCTGTAGCGCAGTATTTTCGAATGGAACTAGTCATTTTTAAATAAATGGCTCTGGTCTGAACAAAATTCCAAATAAACAAGCAAACAGCACAGCTCAAGCATTCATTAAACATGAGGATGATGCACTTCATGCAACGCACACCAACCATGCAGGAAAACTGGAGCCAAACGCCGGAAGCATGTGACGACTGCGATTAATAATAATGACGATGATGATGATTTATGAGATGAAGGGTAATTCCAGGTTTGGGAAAAGCACGTTTCCCTTCCCTGAGCTGGGCAACAGATAGACAAGGAGAAGGTTCCTTGGGAAAGTGGTTCTTCTAATAATCTACAAGCTACAACGCTCAATCACATCGACTGCAGACGAACCATCAGTAATCATATCAAGGCTCTGACATTCACAGACAGATGATGGACAATCACATCAATAAGCAATATCAGCTGAAGATCATAATTACAGATAACGCTCTGGGATTGAAATGCAGGGCTGGATGTTAACTCTGGAGCCCTGGAGTCATGCAGGTCGAGCATAGCACGGCACTAACAGTGTACAAAGGTGTTTTACTCACAGGTAGTAAGTGTAGGACTGATAGGTTCTCCTGCCCAGTGAGGTGGTGGAGGGGTTTAAGCAGTGGAGGGGAAGATGAAGATGGAAGGAAAGAAAAAGTAAAAAATATTAATGTTACGAGACGATAGAAAATGAACAGAAGCAGACATGGTGGCATTCGTGAGAGAGAGATGAACCCATGTGACTCAAGCTGACCAATCAGAGCGGCATATGACTTATATACAGTACACTCAAACCAAAAACTATTCAGTGATATTTTTACACCACAGACTGAACAGAATTAAGCACTGCTTGGCACTCAACCGAATTCATTACATACCTCTCTATCAAAGTTATCTGACATTATCAAGATGAATTTGTTCTTGTCATATTTTATTACCATTTTCTCAACTATAGCCAATAAACTGATAATGTGAGAGATGTTGAAGGTGTCTGAATACGACTGTGTGAGTTTGTTTTTGTCTGAGTGGATCAATAGCTGATTCAAAACTAACATGCACTAGATTGAAGAAGTCTCTTCTGCTCACCGAGGCTGCATTTATGTGATCAAAAATACAGTAAAAACAGTGAAATATTATTAGAATGTAAAACAGCTGTTTTAAATCATAATAATATTTCACATTTTTACTGTATTCATGATCAAATAAATGCAGCTCTGCTGAGCAGAAGAGACTTCTTTCTTACTATGAACTGGTAGATTATAACAGATAACAGATGTAGCTGCTCTTCATCTATAATCTGTCTGTGAGCATTCATATGTGCATTAATAAGTCTTTATGAGGACGATGTCGTGTGTGAAAGGTCAGTCAGAGCACAGATACATCACTGTACATTAGCAATAAAACCAACATTAATTCACCTTCTTCAGTGCATCTCCTAATTTTTCAGGATGTAATTAGAGGAATATGAAAACATTTGCACTGTGAATGATCAGATGCAGCGTCCAGAGTGTGCTCTCGGCCTTAAATGAGGAATTAGCGTGTTCGTTCTCCTCACGTTCTAATCTAATTCAGCAAATTAAACCAAATAGATGCGGGAGATTCAATCACGCTCGTTCATTTGATTAAAGCATACTGAACGGGATTCAATTAAAATGTGTGCGGAGTGATCAAGGCTCATCTCTCCGGGAGGGAAATCTGGTGAATCCGGTGTTTGGGATTATTGAACACGCGTGTGTGAAATAAACCCGTCTCTTCATGCAAACAACATTCAGAAACAGAACGGATGACTTTACAGCAGCGCTTCTCAACCTCTCTCACTCCTTAAAAAATACAAATGAACCCAAAAGAGTTGTCAGTTTAATGTTATGTAGCTTAATTGTTTGTGTTTTTATAACATTTCGATTAATATTATGTTAATATAACTGCATTTTAATAATGCAAAGTTTTCCTCTGGTTGAGAACCGCTGCTTTTTTTCACATACAGTATATACATACAGTAACTGTGCAAACATCCACATATCAGATGCTTCACAACAACATGAGTATTTCTATCATTTATTTTGGTGCACCAGAAGGAAATACACATTTCCAAATATTCCTTGTGCAAATCTTTCAACGTTTAGTTTAGATGATAATAATAATTATTATAATAATACTAATAATTAAAAAAAAAATTATAATAGTATCTCAATATAATCTCAAATAATGGTTTAGAGAAATAAAAAAAATATATATAAAAAAAACAAATATATATATATATATATATATATGTATATATACACATGCAAAGCAGCTTTACAGTAAAATTTGCATCACAGAATTTGGTTTTGGTCATTAGTAGATTCAAGCACTCTCATCAGAATTAAAAGATAGATAAGTAATTGTAGTTTTGCTAAAAAATAAACAAATCTGGTTGCTGTCGAATCACAATTGTGAACATTTATAGGGATTTTAGTGTTACATATTTTGTATTCATGCACTGATTTTTTTAAATCGTCCCTGAGATTACAGATGAAAATTAGCCACCTTGGATAAATCTGGCAGAATTTACATGGATTTCCTTCATTATTAATGTGTATTTTCCCTGATTAAATAAATACATGGAAATGGAATCACAAGAAAGCAGCTCTACAGACAACAATACAGTGACAGCGAAATAAACCCTACAATAGTTCTCATTACAGATGTAACCATCTTAAACAAATGTTGTTGTGAAGTGTATACTGTATTACAGAGATGATGACAACAGACAGAACTGTGTGTGACATTTAGATAGACATGTATGAGTCTCACGGTCCAAAACTAAATATAATTCATATATTTTAGATGCAGGGTCACCGGGAGAACGGCTCTTTATCAGGCCATTACAAAGCATTATAACCAGGCTTATCAACATAATTAGATTAATAATTCAGTGTCGCATAGACAATGCAGATGAAAGGTCAGGTTGAAATCGGAAGGAAAATCTATTATTAATATCTGCGGTTAAACTCCAGACAATCTGATTGGCTTTCTGCGGTTTTCCACAAAGTCCTGATCTGACTGAGACGAACGTTTGGACACATCTGCTCCCTCCTCGTTAATATTAATGCACAGGTTAGAATAATAGTCACAGGACTGAGTTTCTTCCTGTAGCTTCTTGGATTTCCAGGGAATGCATGCATTGAAAACACGTAAAGCCTGAATGCAATTTAATTCGTTTTGGAAAAAAGCATCAGTCAAACCCTAGTAAAAAAGTAATATATTTAAAAAGCATTTATTTCATACTAAGTATAGTTCAAATCTATTAACATATTTACTGACATGTCGCTCGAGACTTTATTTGGAGTACTACTTGTGCACAAAGCACATTTCTTAATATTAAGTTTAAAATGTGTTTTAATGTCAATATTGATTAAGATTGTGTGGTCTTTGAATAATATCGGCCTTTAAATGCAAAATATTTAAAGTGTAGGCTACCTAAAGTACACTTGCAATAGTTCCACTTTAGCACAATCAAATATACTAAGTGCATCTTTAGTAGGATTTTAGCACTACTTCCGCACAATTCAAGTGCATTAAGTACAAAATTAGTTGTTCCAATTTAGCAGGCTTTAAGTATGCCAGTTTAGTATAGTAAAAGTACAATTGCAGGGTATTTTTAATCAGTACATAAATATGTAAATGTATTTGTAGTATACTTAGCATGAAATAAATGCATTTTATTATAAATTTTTTTCACTAGGGAATGTATGCACGGAAATGTAATACTAAAGTATGCGCAGATCAAAACGTGACAAATAAATACATGAGCTTTGTCTAGATTCATTAGCGATTCAATGTACCTCACCTCACAGGACTGTGCACACTGGTTTGCTCCATTGTTGTTTTTTTGGGGTATTCGGAAAAATCAGAATTCCCAATCTGACTGACGCACCACAGGGCATTAGAAAACATGATCATGTATGCCGTGTTCGAATGACCTACATACCGGAGTCCCAAACTGAACAAGCCCAGTTGGAAGTTCCTCAAGCTGTCGCTCGCAAGCCCAGTATGCACAGTGCAACACTATTCTCTGACCATCTCATTAGACCCCAATGGCATTATGACGGCGGACATTAGAGATACATTTCGGGAGGTCAATACGGAATTTGATGAGGTCTTCAGTTTACAGTTTAGGGGCTAAAATGGCGCTGATGACCTGATCGGTGGTGCCGATACCCTTGAGGATCTTCTTGCAGTGTAGCTCTCCAGGCATGCAATCTGTGCTTATCTCCCAGTAAGACGGTCGTTGCCCCAGTTGGGGCAAAATGTTGGTCTGGAGTCAGGGTACTATTCGTGCCAGTTCGCACTGCATTGCATCATTGGCCTAGTGCACCCCTCCAGCGACTGTTAGTGGCCTACAGTCCTTTATTGGTGCGTATAAAGTCCTAGCTCATGTTCTTAAGGGTTGCGTGTCGATCCTTGCCCCCTTCGACAACATGGTCACTGGTGGTGAGTTGACGGCTGCAGTTGTGTGGTCAGACGAGCTCCTCCAGTGTTTTCAAAGGGCTCAGCAGGCGTTATCCACTAGTTGCACTATGACGATACCACGACCTGATGATCAACTTTGGATTGTCACTGATGGTGGGCGCGGCAATGCATGTTACAAGTGAGGAAAAGTTGCTGCTCGCCGGACATTTTAGCACTAAGCTTCGCAAAAATCAAATCAATTGGCTTCCGTGTGAGATTGAGGCCCTAGCTTTAGCCGCTGCCCTGAAGCATTTTGGTCCATTTATTATTCAGTCATCACAGAAGGCGTGTGTGCTCACTAACAGTAAACCATGCGTACAGGCCTTTGAGAAGCTGTGTAGGTGGGAATTTTCTGCGAGCCCACGTGTTACTACTTCTTTGTCTACTGCAAGCCACTTTCAGGTCTCTGTTTGTCATGTTGCTAGGGCTGCTATTCTCCCAGCAGATTATGCAAGTCGCTATGCTGCACAATGTGACAGTCCGGCAGGTCAGGTGTGTAGCTTCGTCTGTGAATCCATGGTCTCTGTCGTGTGCCGTACTGACGTTGCCGACATCTTGCGGGGAGCTCAAAAGATGGCCTTTGCCAATAGAGCCACGTGGGTGTCTATTCCGGCTGAGTGTCCAGACCTCCACATCTTCGGGAGGGTACACGCCCTTCCAAGAGTGTTACCAATGTCAAAGATGTGAAACGGTATTTGAATACTGCTACCTTAGCAAATGATGGGCTGTTAGTTGTGTGGCGTGACACACCACTGTCAAACACTACCGAATGCATCGTTGTTCCAAGGTCAGTACTGCATGGGTTGCTTATGTCATTGCACATTAGGTTAGATCAGCCCTCGCTCACCAGTTGAGACTTGTTGTTGGCCGGTACTTCTACACGCTGGACTTGGATTTGGCCATCCAGCTTACTAGTAAGGGATGTCACCAATGTGCCGCACTGGCGAAATCCCCTGTGTTCGCAGTGGAGCAATCCAGCTGTGATCCACCTGAGATGGTGGCCCCTTTACTATAGTTAGAACTGGCCCAACACCAGGTTTTTCAATTCAATACTCAATACAGGCTGGCCATTGAGGTTGGCGATGCTAAAAATATCAACAAAAATCCGGTGGCCGAAAAGGCCATCCAGGAGCTACAGGGCGAGATTTTAAAACTAGAACCACACTGTGGGGTCGTCACCCCCTTGCTGTTGTCTGCAGCTGCTGCTCGGCTAAATAGCCATTCTCTCTCAAACAGTTACTGGTGCATGACCGGGAACTGATTGCGTTGCAGCATGCGCAACGCCTGGCTAACCATCCCCACAGTGTTAAAGCTAAAGCTCCACTGAGTCAGGGTGCACTTAGCCTTGATATTTGCCCTGGCGATCTTGTGCATTTGTATAGTGACCGTAACAAGTCACGGGCTCGAATCAGATATCTTGTGCTTAGTTCAGACGGGACGTGGTCCAACGTCTGTAAGTTTACGGGTTCCCAGTTGCGGCGTGCTTCTTATAGGGTTCGCTTAACAGATTAACAAGCCATCTCCGTCGGTTTCCCGACAAGTTAAAGGATTATGAGCTGCACTAGATGGGCTGCCTTCACCCGTATCCTTGCTTTGCTTTAAGGAAGTTGTGTTGATGCTTTGCATTGGTGTTCTGTAAGGCACCATAAGGTCCTGCCGTGCTGTTGGCACTAGACAGATGGTTCCATTAATTCATCTTCTGTTGTCACATGTCACCTTTTTGTTTCTCCCCATTTCTTGTCTGTTTCAAACGTCCACAGGTGCCAGAGAAGAGGGGGTATGTTCTGGAGGGAAAATGGGCGGCGCCAGTATGTGAAGTTTGGCGTGGATCATGACGTGACTCCTGACGTTGTTCATGACCCCGATGACCCACGTGTGCTTGTTGTTGTTGTTGTGTTGGCCACCCCCATTAAAGGCTAGACTAAACTATTCTCTCGTGTCAGAGATTCAATGTACCTCACCTACACACTAGCGCAAAACTAAAAAAATAAATACAAATATTTAGGCCTAAATTTAAGATTTATGTATTTTTGTATTGCTTCACATCTTAATCCTTTTTGTCCTATGTGAGGCATAATGTAGCATTTATTTCAATTGCATATAATAATTTTTATGAATTTGGATTAGATTTAAAATAAACTACATATGAAACACTGCATTCCCAAAAATAATGGTATAGTTTATCATTAACTATTTGCATCTATTTGATTTTATTTAAAAATCATATTTTTAAAAATGCATTTATTTATGCATAAATCTGTTAATTGTTAAAACAATAATACTTGTTCATTTAAAACCAAGTAAAAACATGGTTAAAAAGTATGAACATGGTTAAAATATGACTAGCTGTGGAACCAGCAATATTCAATCAGTTGAAATGTATGAGATTTAACGATATGATTAATTATTTGATGATATAAACCTAGTAATTGTGTATTTAAAACATTTTCAGATTAATAGCACTATTACAGAAATTTGACTTCTTTCAATAATGTATGACTGACAAATATCAACAAGCATCAGATTAAGTTTATAAGTGTTTATGTAAAAAATTTAAATGCAATTCAAATACATAAATCTTACATTTAAGCCTAAATATGTTTTGAGTTTAATTTCACACATTTAAAGAGAGGTCTTTAGATTAAAGGTTTTTAATGAACTGAGCAAACTGTCCAAACTTTGGTTAACTGTACTTTCTGATGCATCATCACCCTTAACCGTGGCGAAATCAGTGTAACCGTTCGTCTTCACTGTGTGTGTGTGTGTGTGTTAAGATTCTTACCGTTTCTTCATGAGCAGCACCACGCCGAGGAAGATGATGACGAAGAGCAGTATTCCTGCGATGACGCCGGCGATCTTCACCGTGTGGTCAGTCTGTTTCTCCGGCTCCACTGCGTTGGGTTTGTGCGTCGCCGCGCCTGAGATCAACCAAAGGTCAAAGGTCATACAGAAGATAATTTGAGGCAAGACACTACACTTCATGCACGGCTCAATTTAGATATTTTGATCTATTTTGCTTCCATAGCATGTCTTCATTCAGACTAGTGGAAAGAAAACAATGAAAAAGTGTTTCTTTTATTGCACTTAATCCATTTGCATCTGTAGATTTCAGTTACAATATATATCTTTAAAAGTTTTTTTTCTCCACTTTAGTAACACTTACATACGCCAAACTTAGAGGTTTATTCCTCTCTATATTCTGAAGGTTTTTACTGAGGGGTTTGTTGATATATCAGTCACATTGATTTATTCAACATTTATTCCTAAAAACATGGTAAAAATGCAAATCTTTGAAGGCAAATGAGTTTTTTCCCCCACTTCAGCAACACTTATAAATTCCAAAATTTAGAGTTTTATTCCAATCTATATTCTAAAGGTTTTTACTGAGGGGTTTGTTGATATATCATTCACTCTGATTTATAC
>NW_015506627.1:156449-163131 GCF_001515645.1 Sinocyclocheilus grahami
AAGGTTTTTACTGAGGGGTTTGTTGACATATCATTCACTCTGATTTATACAACATTTTATTCCTAAAAAACATGGTAAAAATACAAATCTTTGAAGGCAAATGAGTTTTTTCCCCCACTTCAGCAACACTTATAAATTCCAAAATTTTGAGTTTTATTCCAATCTATATTCTGAAGGTTTTTACTGAGGGGTTTGTTGACATATCATTCACTCTGATTTATACAACATTTTATTCCTAAAAACATGGTAAAAATACAAATCTTTGAAGACAAATTAGTTTTTTCTCCACTTCAGCAACACTTAAATTCCAAAATGTAGAGTTTTATTCCAATTTATATTCTAAAGGTTTTTACTGAGGGGTTTGTTGATATATCATTCACTCTGATTTATACAACATTTTATTATTTTCTGTCTGTTGACAGTGTTTTCTGATTTGTGGAGTGATAAAATGAGAAATATAAAATCCCATCAGTAAAAGCCTTTTAAATCTAATATTGTCAAAAAAATCAAACAAGAATTTTGATCCTGGCTTTATCCAATGTCCAGATTTGTTCTGGAAATGTTTGCAAATCAGTGCATATTTGATTAGATAATGCCTCATTTCATATTTAAACATAACATTTCATTGTTATCTAATATAATCTATATGCTGGTGTACGATTGAAAGTGTGCACTGATCAAATAAAATAGAGCAGCAGATGTAGATATTAAAAATGTACAGAATACTAATGACATCATTTCCTGCTCAGGGATGGGGCCAGAACCCTTAACTTCCTGCTTCAGTAGTAAACACAGGAAATACAACTGTGTTTATCCTTTAATTCATTCAGGTTCCAGGATTGTTTCTCTTTGTTTGTCAGTGAATGTGTTTGCTGAATCTGAAGAACCACATTCATCCGCTGATATAATCAAACCTTACAAATCCTGGGTCTGTTTTAACATTGAATATAACACACAATCCAATAAATGCAGCTCATGCACATCGGTCTGATAATGACAGAGAGAGTTTGTGATGACAAATCAAAGAGATATGTGTGTGTTTAAAGAAACGTTTGCCTGAGAGACTTTATGGACTTAAAAACATCTAAATTCACGTTTAGCATCATACGTTTAAAAAAAACTCAAACAATGGGTGCAGATTTTTTTCCTGTTTGACATACTTCTTACTAAAAGAGGACATTGGGTTGTTTATGGCTCATTTGGTTATTATCGTTAACTAAAACCATAAAAAACTTTGAAATAAGAAAAAAATATATATAATAAAATATAAAAAAACCTTAAACTTATTTTATTTCACCTAGTTACCAAGACAACATTTAGCATTTTCATTTGGTTTAACTTAAAGTACTAAAATAACAAAAACTAAAACTGATATAAAAATTAATAAAAACTATTTAGACATTTAAAAAAAAATACTAAAACTTTTAATTAAATTAAAATGAAGATGGAAAATTGAACAATATTTTCAAAATATCAATAACAACTATCAGCAATACAAAAATAACATTGATCCTAGAGAGAATCTGATTGGTCAAAAAAAACAACAACACTTGAACAAGATGATGTCATCAGCGCTTTATCTCTGCTAATATTATGTTAGAGACAGACTCAAATTCATCCACACACACATACAGTGAGTGAGTGAGTTTCTGACCTGTTAGCTGATTGTCTCCAGCGGCCGGAGCGATGCGAACGTAAGGAGTGGTGAGCTGCGTCACCAAGATAGCAGCTGCAAGAACAAGATCCACACACATGCAGAAAGACAGAGAGAATCAGTGTGTGTGTGTGTGTGTGTGTGTGTGTGTGACAGAGAGAGAGAGAGAGAGAGAGAGAGAGAGGAGAAACAAACAGAAGAAAGAGAAGAAAACAAACAGTTACTGAAAACCTGCACAACAGACACTCAAAAGCAGAACATGCAGAACTTCATCTTCAGACACGCTCGTTTTTAATCTTGGGTCGTCACGTCTCTCATCTCACACTGCTCTTACTTTAACCTGGATTAGTAATTAACCCTGGGTTAATGTTCTTATTTGCATGTTTACAAGGTTAATAACATTGACTGGACAAGGGATGCACGTGAACCATTTCAGAAACCAAATCAGGCTACAACACTAACAGGATCTGTTCAGTCTTTCACTGCTGCGTCATGCTGATTACATGCATTATGTTATGTGTAAAATTAATCACATTTTCAATGTCTGCTTGCATAAGTTAGAATGCCTACCTTTGGTAGCGACACGGACACAGTCGATTTTTGTCTCCTGAAAAACAAAAATACATACAAAATATCAAACATCTGAATGATTCAATAGAACAAATAATTTACGTTGGCCAACATGTGCTGCTTTTAAATGTGCTTAAGAAATAAATATTGATTGATTAATTGATTGATTGATACACAGAGATATTCATCATCATCCTCTGTGATCTTCTAAAATTAATTGTGCTAAAAAAAATCTGTTTTGAATATTAAATTATATTCTTAATTGAGTTTATATTGTTTTATATGCTTAATTGTGTAAATATGCACTTTCCCATTGACTGTTCATTGTGTATGTTATTTTTTTCACTACTGTAAAACATTTTTGAGCTCTGGAAAGGTTCCATATAAATTAAATATAATAATAATAATAATGTTTATAGTAATAATTAGTAGTAGTATTAATAGTATTATTATTTATGATAACAACAATACTACTACTACTACTACTACTAATAATAATAATAATTAGTAGTTATAGTAGTAGTATTAGCATTATTATTTGTGGTAACAAAAACAACAACAACAACAACAATAATAATAATAATAACAGAACCTCTCCAGAGCTTTTACAGTAGTGAAAAAATTAAATAACAATAATAATAATGATAATAATAATAATAATAGAACCTTTCCAGAGCTTTTACAGTAGTGAAAAATTTTTATAATGATAATAATAATAAATATTTATTATAATGATTATAGTGTTAATTATAATGCTGCTTATTATTATTATTATTATATTACATTTAATTATAATGAATAAATTAAATTCTACTAATAATAATGATAATAATAATAAATATTTATTATAATGATTATAGTGTTAATTATAATGCTGCTTATTATTATTATTAATTATTATTATTATATTACATTTAATTATAATGAATAAATTAAATTCTACTAATAATCTGTTCACTGATGAAGTTCCAGTGGCTCCAGTGTTTTCTACAGGAGTAAGTAATGTTTTACTCTTGTCAGCAGAATGAAAACAGTCCAGTAACTGGTTCTGCTGCTGCATGACTCCAGTGATGTATATGCTGATATATTTTCTATGCCTGCTAAGCAGCTGCGGCATTAAAAGTGCATTTCAGCCGAATGCTGTATGTGAGCGTTCAGTACGAGCACCTGGAGCACGACTCGCTTTAGCGCCTGTAATCAAACTAACATCTGACATCAGTCTTCAGCTACACGAACACCAACAACAAAGCACCGTGTTCTGCTTTATTACTGCTGTTCTTTAATATGCCGACTGCTGTGCTCTCTAGTTCTGTATGTTTATCAAAGCCAGCATACTGTTATTGCACATAAACGGTGTTTCAAAAGACTGAAACTCTTGCTAGAGCTTTAAAACTACATCTGTTAAAATTACCACCATCCTTTAGGTCTTTCTAAACAGCCCAACAACCACCTAGCAACACAAAAGTAACCTCTCAGAACACTTTGGCAATGCACTAGCAACGCCCTAGCAACCACCAGAACCTGTGCAACAGTCTAGCAATGACCTGACAACTGCCTAGTAACCATCCAGAACAACCTAGCAACGCCCTAGCAACCACAGCACCTGTGCAACTGTCTAACAATGCCCTAACAACACCCTAGCACCTATCCAGAACAACCTAGGAACAACCTAGCAACGACCTAGCAACCACCAGAACCTATGCAACAGTTTAACAATCTTCTGACAACTGCCCAGTAACGATCCAGAACAACCTAGCAGCCCCCTAGCAACCACCAGAACCTGTGCAACAGTCTAGCACCCATCCAGAACAACCTAGCAACCACAAAACCTGTGCAACAGTCTAACAATGCCCTAACCACACCCTAACACCCATCCAGAACAACCTAGCAACCACAGAACCTGTGCAACAATCTAGCAATGTCCTAACCACACCCTAGCACCTATCCAGAACAACCTAGCAACACCTCTAGCAACCACCATAACCTGTGCAACAGTGTTACAATGCCGTAGCAACTGCCTAGGAACCTAAATATCCCAGAAATATCCCAGAAATCACACACACAACCTGCAAATTTATTAATTAATTTCCCACAAAAAATAAAAAAATGCATGAAAAAATAAAAACACTAATTTACTTGAGAAGCAAAACTGAATAGCATATTAAAAGTTGTTTTCATAGCCTGTATCTTTAATGCAAGTGTATTTTGTCTGACTGCACTGGCAGATTTGTTCACTTGTTTTAAATATTTAAAAAAAGTGAAAAAAGCACTAAAAAAAACAAAACATTCTCTGAAAACTAGGCTTAATATCTTATGCAGTCAATTGATCTTCTTATAAGGGATTTTAGATGCTTTACCTGGAAAATTAGACACAAACACTTATTAAGAACAGGATTTTTAATTTCCCTGCACATCTCAGCAACTTTTATGTTTCCCAGCAAGCATTGAGTGTTTTTCTAATCTTCAGCTTGTCTTACACTGTATGGTGGCATTTAAACACACACTTCCACCTCCAGCCATCCATTAGAGCCTAAGAACAACCTTTGACCTGCTGAACGAGACTCACGACAACATAAACAAACACTCGTCCTGCTATTATAAAGAAAAGCAAACACAAATGTGAAAGGTCTGACTTAATGAATTACAGCTCTTGAACAGACAGACACGAGGGCCGTCTCGGTAAGTGCCTGTCTGCATCCATCAGGAGGCTAAAACACAGATCCTCAGTCAATTAGGACATCAATTACAGCCGCCAGCTCCTCCTCTGCCTTTTACAGCAGCACGACTGTCAATCCAAACGGCGTGATTTCTTTAAAAATCACACACACAACCTGCAAATTTATTAATTAATTTCCCACAAAATATAAAAAAATGCATGAAAAAATAAAAACACAAATTTACTTGAGAAGCAAAACTGAATAGCATATTAAAAGTTGTTTTCATAGCCTGTATCTTTAATGCAAGTGTATTTTGTCTGACTGCACTGGCAGATTTGTTCACTTGTTTTAAATATTTTAAAAAAGTGAAAAAAGCACTAAAAAAAACAAAACATTCTCTGAAAACTAGGCTTAATATCTTATGCAGTCAATTGATCTTCTTATAAGGGATTTTAAATGCTTTACCTGGAAAATTAGACACAAACACAAATTAAGAACAGGATTTTTAATTTCCCTGCACATCTCAGCAACTTTTATGTTTCCCAGCAAGCATTGAGTGTTTTTCTAATCTTCAGCATGTCTTACACTGTATGGTGGCATTTAAACACACACTTCCACCTCCAGCCATCCATTAGAGCCTAAGAACAACCTTTGACCTGCTGAACGAGACTCACGACAACATAAACAAACACTCGTCCTGCTATTATAAAGAAAAGCAAACACAAATGTGAAAGGTCTGACTTAATGAATTACAGCTCTTGAACAGACAGACACGAGGGCCGTCTCGGTAAGTGCCTGTCTGCATCCATCAGGAGGCTAAAACACAGATCCTCAGTCAATTAGGACATCAATTACAGCCGCCAGCTCCTCCTCTGCCTTTTACAGCAGCACGACTGTCAATCCAAACGGCGTGATTTCTTTAAAAGCATGACGAGAGGAGAGAGAGACCGATGCATTAAAGGGGTCATCGGATGCAAAATTCATGTGTTGTTTGAACTGAGATGTGTGTTGGCAGTGTGTGGACACAACCACCCTACAGTGCTAAAAATCCACCAAGTGTTTTTTCTAAATCCCGAGAAATTATAACCCCTTTTTCAAATCAAGCCGATCTCAGATTCTTGGCTGTGTGAGGTCACACAGACCCAGGCTGCTCTTTGTTTACGCTTTGTTTCTGAAGGGAATGCGCCCCCTGCTCTACCTTAACGCGTCTATGTTTGCGCAAATCATTCGTGATCCAGCTTCACCTACAGAAGAAGTGAGCATACGTTTTTTTTAAGAATCTTTGCAAATCGTCTTTCCTAATAATGTGCTAGTTGGCAAGTTCTAAAGTCTCAGAGAACGGCTTGTCACACTGCAAAAAAAAATTATCAAAATTGTGTTAGTTTTTGCTTAAAACAAGCAATAATATCTGCCAATGGGGTAAGAAAAGTAATCTTAATTCAAAGGCTAAACAATATTATTTTTCTTACCCCATTGGCAGATATTTTTACTCGTTTTAAGCAAAAACTAACACAATTTTGATCATTTTAAGTAATTTCACCTGTCAAGTAAATGCATCTTGATTCAAGAATGTTTAGATATTTGTACTAGAAAACAAGACAAAAATACTAAGCAAGAAAATAATTTTTTGTAGTGCACCGTATGGAAGAGAGAGGCGGGGTCAGCAGAGCTCATTAGCATTTAAAGAGACATGCACCAAAACAGCTAGCTGTGAACAGAGTTGTTTTTGACAGGGTAGTGTTTTTCTACACTACCATTGAGAAATTTTAACCAAAGTATATTATAGACTTTTCATTAAGAC
>NW_015506627.1:164006-170525 GCF_001515645.1 Sinocyclocheilus grahami
CATTGGCAGATTTTTTTCTTGTTTTAAGCAAAAACTAACATAATTTTGATCATTTTATTTTTTTCCAGAAAACAAGATTTCATATTTTAAGTCATTTTTATTCTCAAATAAATGTATCTTGATTAAAAAATGTTTACATATTTGTACTGGAGAACATAATAAAAATACTGAGAAAGAATAAAAAAATTATAATAAAAAAATTATATTAAATATACGTATACTGTATATTTTTTGCAGTGTGGAACTAACTGAAAGCATGCAAACTACAGCTACAACTAACTGAAATTTATATTTAACTTTGTATATTTTATGTATTTCATTTAATGTTTATTTTATTTCAACTAATGATTTTTAATATAGTTTTAGTTTACTACAGTGCTGGCCAAAATGATTAGAACATTAGTATTTCCAGCAGCTTAAAAATGGTTTTAAGTCAGTTATTTCTATTTTTTGCTGTAGTGTGTCAGGAGGAAATATCAGTTTACATTTCAAAACATTAATTTAGCCATTAATTGTAATAATGCAGTGAGATATATGTTGGTGCTGCACACAGAGATCTGATCTGATCATCATCAGTCTGTCTGGAGTCACATGAAGAAACAGAACACACTGAGACTCAAGCCAGAAGAACTGGCGCTTCTAGAAACCTCCTGCAAAGCTACAGAACTGTTAAAAGTTTGAGGCACATGTAAAATGAGGATGCTGTCATAAATTGATTTTCTTTCTCAATTAACTTCTATTAACTAAATGAAATCATCATTTGGTGTGAGCATCTTTGTGTTTAAAGCAGCGTTTGCCCTCGGTGCACTTGAGCAGAGTTTCTCAGGAGGTTTCTAGAAGCGTCAGTTCTTCTGGATTGAGTCTGTCTCAGTTTGTTCTGTTTCTTCATGTGACTCCAGACAGACTGATGATGATCAGATCACATCTCTGTGTGCAGCACTAACATATATCTCACTGCATTATTACAGTTAATGCAGACACAAACTGATATTTCCTCCTGACACACTCCAGCAGAACGTTCTGAATCTGGAGTCAGACCTGGTTCAGATTGATGGGAATGAATGCATGTACCCCGTTGGCGGCGCTGACGGCCTGATAGTAGATGCTGTAGCTCTTGTGTGGCAGCAGCGGGGCGTTCCAGTATCCGCCGTAGGTCCGGTTGTCTCCGACGGTGAACGTCTGCGGAGATGAGACGCCTGCGGAGGGGAACTCAGCGCTGTAGTAGTACTGAGAGTTCAGCCCGCTGGCGTTATGATAGTGAACCGGCAGCGGATAACAGCGCAGGATCTCCGCTTCACCTCCACGAGCCCTTCGAGGACGCTCCTCCTCAACAACCACCTGATACACACTGAGAGAGATTACTTGTTCAAATGTCATTTCAATTGCTATATTGTTCCAAATTACACTGTTGTATATGTTATCTTTTCCTATGCATGCTTTGGCAATGCAAAATGTGCTTTTGTCAAGCCAATAAACTAATTGAATTGAGAGAGAGAGAGAATAAACATTACTGTACAAGCCCACACAAACAATGCTTTTATTCAGCGAGGACGCATTCAATTCATCAAAAGTGCCAGTAAAGACATTTATAATGTTCCAAAAGATTTCTATTTCAAATAAATGCTGTTCCTTTGAACTTTCTGTTCATCTGTGAATCCTGAAAAATAAAACGTAGCACGGTTTGTCACGTGTGCGCTACTGTGGAGGAGCACGGAGCGAGGAACGAGGAGACCAGGAGTACAATCCAAACACAGACTTTAATCACGTCACGGGAACCAGGAAATCACACGTAGCGGGAAGGAAGACGTAACTGATAACAACACTATTTATACAAATGACATGCCGATGGGATGACGAGACACATCTGGGATCAATAGAACTGAAAAGGAGACACCTGGAACAGATAAGGACAGGAACGGGCAGGACCAAATATGGGCATGGAAGACACATGGGGAGTAAAACACAGAACAAAGTCTGACAGGTTTCCACAAAAATATTGTGCAGCACAACTGTTTTCAACATTGATAATAATCAGAAATGTTTCTCGAGCAGCAGATCAGCATATTATACTGATTTCTGAAGATCATGTGACACTGAAGACTGGAGGAATGATGCTGAAGATACAGCTGCACATCACAGAAATACATTACAGCTTAACAGATACTCACACAGAACACAGCTGTTTTACGTTCTAATAATATTCTCATTACTGTAATGCTGATTTTATTTATTTATATTTGTATCAGAGCATCTAGAATACTAGATTTGGTTAAAAGCCATAAATTACAGACAGCACAATAAATATTACAATGTGTAGAAACTGAAATCAAACTCATAAACAACTGTTTGTTTGTTTTCATACATGAGAATCTGTGGAGTAAAATATGTTAAATTGCCACGAGAATCAAAATGCTATTAAAAATATTATTAATACTAATAAGTAATTTAAAAAGAATAAAATACAATTTAAAACGTAAGCTTAAAATAATAATAATTTAGTAAGATAGTAACTAATTGAATTGAATTGAATTTTTTTTATTTATTGATTTTGAGATGAAATATGAAAAAAAAAATTATTTCTTGTTTTCTAGTATAAATATAAAAAAATTCTTGAATCGAGATGCATTTTCTTTAAAGGTAAAATTACGTAAGATTTTATGTCTTGTTTTCTGAAAAAAAGATAAACATTTAGTTAGCGTTAACTGTAGTTAAAACAAGCAAAAATATCTGCAAGAAAAATTATATTGTTTAGCCTTTGAATCAAGATTATTTTTCTTACCCTATTGGCAGATATTTTTGCTCGTTTTAAGCAAAAACGAACACAATTTTGATCATTTCCTTTAGAAAACAAGACTTTGTCATTTCACCTGTCAAGTAAATGCATCTTGATTCAAGAACGTTTAGATATTTATTCTATAAAACAAGACACAAATACAAAATAAGAAACCCATTTTTTGCAGAGTGTATAAACTGCTTTACAATTGAACAATTATATCATATATAATTGTGTTTTTGCAATGCAGCAATGCAATTCTTTTTTCATTTATTTATGTGTCATGGAAATAATGTCACAAGGTTGTTTTTAATTTTGAGGTGAAATATGATATGGAAAATGTATTGAGAGTTCCCTAATCAAAAAGGTAGAGTGTAACTGACCTCATATAACAGAGAGTGTGCTTTGATAAAACCTGCTTCACTGAGGATGAGTGTGAGGAAGGTTATTCCTGTCGCCTCTCTTTCTCAGAGCTGCTCTCTCCACCAGCAAGATAAACGAGCACAAAGACGCTCGTGCTTGCTGTTTAATCATGTATGGACGTAAAGGGCAAACATCAGGCATTCCCTGTGTCAGTTTTGGGGAAGGGCCGCTGGGGCCCCGGAGCGCCGCGCAGATACACTCGAGCGACCGTGGATGTTAAGCGACCGTGACAAAAACACGCACAGCAGCGGATGCAAACAGAGCTCGTGTTTCACGCGCTTCACATGAACTGAAACAGAAGCAGAGCTGATGCTAATCTGACCTTTGAGTTCACTAATCTGTAATAAAGTCTGGGTTTGCTAGCAAAAGGTTATCTGTGAATATAACAAATATACAGTAGTTAATGAAATTACAAACTTCCACGCCGCCTGCCCTTTGCTGCGCTTTCTCATTAAACACAGAAGAAACAAGCTGCTGGAAAACTCCTTCTGGAGAGGTATATCTTTACTGCAGCACGTCAACAATATTCAACAAGATTAAACACAAAACATATATGTATATCATATGAAATAAACTCACATATAAAAATATGCATACATATAACATCTATCTAAGCATGTCACAGCACAGCACACATTCAGAAAGAATCCTAAAATTTTGAACAAAATGAACATATAATATACATATATATATAAAATTTAAATATCACTATATAAAGGAATAATGTAAATATTATAGCTTATATAGATATTTGATGTTTTTATATATATATGTATATATATTTAAAAAAAGTTTTTTTTACAAATCCTAAAATATATGTATATAAGCTGTAATATTTTTTCATACTTTTTACACAAATTATGAAAAATTATTATAATAAGTTATAATATTTATATTTTTGACACTTTTTATTTTGTAGCCCTTGTGAATAATAGTATTATTAATAGTAAATATTATAGCTTATATAGATATTTGATGTTTTTATTTATTTTAGTTATTTATTTAAATGTTCAATATTTTTAAGCCACACAAAAGTTATGAAACATATTTTTTATAAATCATATAAAATATATTTATGTAAGCTATACTATTTGTTCATACATTTATTTGCACATATTACAAAAAGGGGAAAAAAAAACATCATATACAATTATATCTGTATAATAATAATAATATAGTACAGTATAGTAAGTTATAATATTAATATGTTGGGCAATTTTTATTTTGTATATTATATATATATATATATGCACACAGAATGTGCATCAAGAACACACTCGCATTTAGTTTGAGCATCATTTTCATGGGAAATTATTAATACAGAAACATCAGGGTAACGGCGGTCTTGGCCAGTCCTTCAGGTCGGAGATGAAATATCATGTGATAAATTATTTAAGCCAATGAGAGCCAGCGCAGGTGAGAGGGGAAGTTAATTAACAGCTGATCGCACACTCAGGTCAGAGTTCAGAGGTCAAAGGTCAAATCAGGGCCTCACTGGAGTTCTGTGCGGATTACAGATGAAGCAGAGACAGAGAGAAGCGTCTGTGTGTGTGAGTGTGTGTGTGTGTGTGTGTGTGTGAGTGTGTGTGTGTGTGTGTGCGTGGGTGTGCGTGTGTAATGCTCAGGCTACAGAAATCATGGGAACAGCACACAAATAATGAGACTGAAAACCACACACAGTCACACCGCAGGAAATTAACCTCCTCATTTATACAAAATCAATGCATGTGTGTAATATTTACATGCTCACTCCAGCAGAAATCAGTGGCTTTCCTTTCTGAATGTGTCCTGTGGTGCGACACGCATCTACTGCAGCTAAATTATATTAAACAGCAAAACTTTTAAAACATTCTATGATTATGAGCTCATGAAATGAAATTATCTTTTTTTTTTTTGACAATTTAAAAAGGCTTTTGTCACACCACAAGGTAAAAATGTGATGATTTTTATTTTTTTATTTTTTTTAATTAGCTGGAGAAAAAGAAACAGTGACAATATGTGAGGTATGAACCTTTCCCTTATATCCCTTATACACTTATAGCAAAATATATCTAAGGTCCACGCATCAACTAATCAAAGACATTTATTTTGAAAAGCTCTAATAGTTTAAGATGTTTCATGTAGACGCTATACAGATGTGAATATTACATTTATACTCAAATATTCTATTAAACAGATAACAGATTTACTTCACTGACATCCTTAACCTCTGATATGTACTTTCTGCTCTGATGTGTTTCTTTGTCACAAACACTGTAAACACGGTACACACACCATAAGATATCGTTTTTTTGTATCAGAGCATTTTAATGAGAATGAGTACAAATAAACGAGCTCCAGAATCAGGCCTAAAAAAGTACAGAACAAATGTACGGAACAAAAACAGCATTGTTTTAAACACTGCATGTGTGGAACTTCATTTGGAACTTTCAGTTTTATATATAGTTACATTAAATAAGAAACAAAGTTTCATTGTTCAGATTCTGTACATTTTATCAGGAAATTGAAACAATAAATGGCGTTGTGTTGTGAGAGATAGACTCCTCAGTTCAAGCAGCGGAGCACGAGTGAACACCATTATCTCTTCCTCTTTACTACTAATTATAACACAAAATAAACATGAATGAACCTCTCGAAATCCCTCACTGCTTCATGAAATCACTCAATCAGACTTCAGTAAAACTGTAGTTCACACAAAAATTCTGTCATTAATTACTCACCCTCACATCGTTCCAAACCCGTAAGACCTCCGTTCATCTTCAGAACACAAATTAAGAGATTTTTGTTCAAATCTGAGAGCTCTCTGACCCTCCGTAGACAGCAATGCAACTGCAATGTTCCCAGGTCCAGAAACACAGTAACAACATCGCTAAATTAGTCCTTGTGACATCAGTGGCTCAACCGTAATTTTACGAAGCTACGAGAAAACTTTTTGTGTGCAAAGAAAACAATAATAACAATTTATTCAACAATTCTTCTCCCCGAGTTACCGTCTTACACCATTTTGGAGAGTACCCCAGAACGTAATCAAATCAAAAAATTATTAAAACTAGTAAATTATGTTTATCTGAAAGTGTAAGAAAGCAAACAGGTTTTCTGTAAGGGGTAGGTTTAGGGTTAGGGGATAGAAAATATTGTTTGGTCAGTATAAAATTAATAGAAGTCTATGGAAAATACCCACAATTCACAGAAACAAACGTGTCTGTGTGAGTGTGCGTGTGTGTGTGTGTGTGTGTGTGTGTGTGTGTGTGTGTGTGAGTGTGTGTGTGTGTGTGTGTGTGTGTGTGTGTGGGAGTGTGTGTGTGTGTGTGTGTTTGGGTTTG
>NW_015506627.1:173400-176346 GCF_001515645.1 Sinocyclocheilus grahami
GTGTGTGTGTGTGTGTCTGTGTGTGTCTGTGAGTGTGTGTGTGTGTGTGCGAGTGTGTGTGAGTGTTTTGTTTGTGTGTGTGTGTGTGTGTGTGTGTGTGAGTGAGAGTGTGTGTGAGTGTGTGTCTGTGTGTGTCTGTGAGTGTGTGTGTGTGTGTGCGAGTGTGTGTGAGTGTTTTGTTTGTGTGTGTGTGTGTGTGTGTGTGTGTGAGTGAGAGTGTGTGTGTGTGTGTCTGTGTGTGTCTGTGAGTGTGTGTGTGTGTGTGTGTGTGTGTGTATTTCACATAGTTCACATCTGAACCCATAATGTTCCTCCTGCTTCTGTTACTGTGGAAACGTATTATTCTGCATTAATTCAACTTTATTTCTGAGAGAAGAACAGAAGCTTCTGTGTGTGTGTGTGATTGACGGGCCGTTGCTCTGTCAGTGCTGATGTGTGTGGGAGGAGCGGGGCCGCCTCGCTCAGCCCCGGGGCCAAACACAGATCACCGACGGCAACGGAGGATCTGCGCGTCAAAGATGGCCGGCGTGAAGCGCGACAGATGTGCTTTGATCTGACGAGACACGTGATCAGAGACGCCGACGCTCATTACATCACCATTAAACTAAATCACTTCAGAGAACCAGCGGACAAACACAGCATCTCACAGTCATGAAAAATCAAACCTTTCTCAACAGTCAGCCGTCATCTGGAGCTCAATATAAACATTATATGATCATTTATAATTTGAAATTACTGAAACTTGATAACTAAAACTATTAAAGACATTTATGTTCAATTAAAGCAGAAATACAATAAATTAAAATATTAATATTAGAAGAAAAAACTAAAACAATCTAAACTAAATAACGATTAGAAATAAACAACATATTCATTACTTGAAATAAAACAAATAACAACCAAAATTATATATAAATTGTTACGTATCCGGTCCATGAACTTCTGTCTGCTAGCCATCAGAGGTCACCCTTTCCATTTTCATTGACTCTTGCACTACACACTGTTGCATATCATCCCGGACTACATATCCCATCATTCATTGCACTGATTGCACACAGCACTGATTGCACACAGCACTGATTGAACACAGCTGTTTCATATCACTCACTCACTATTTAACACTCACTCTGATCCCTTCCCGCCGCCGAGTATTGTTTAGCGCTTATCATTTGATAGCTACACTACAGAGCCCTCGTTAGTTTCCCTGCCTTAGACTAGCCTTGCCTTGCCTGTTTTCTCGGTTTCTGATCCTTGCCTGGTTTCCTGGATTTATCCCTTTAGTTTCGCCCTTTTTGATTCTGTTCGTTGACCTTCGCTAGCCCTAGGATTATTCTTGTGTCTTGTCCACCATATTCCTGTTTGCCATTGTCTGACCCATGCCTGTTTCTGACCACGCCTGTGAATAAAGCTTGCACATGGATCCGCACGTCTCACGTCTCGTCAGCCACGTTACATAAGACGAAATATACATGGTTCAGGGCAGTTCCGACTGGTTTTAGCTGTTTATTTCTTATGTATATGACATCTGTAAGAACCGAAATAACTAAAATTAAAACCACAAATTGAACGAAAACCTGAAATCATAAACTGAAACTGTTTACACTTGAAATAAAATGAATGTTAGCTGAAATAAAAAATTTAAAAAAACTTCACTTAATACTTAGTTTATTAACATTTAATATTATTAACTTAATTAAGTTGCCTAGGAATCAATTCTTTCATGCAGTTTAACGTGTTAAAAACTGAAATAAATTAATAGAGATATTAAAAAAAGGGAAAATATAAATCTGATTCAAAAACTGAAACTGAAATAGTGAGCTGATCTGTTGTCTTCTAACTAGGCAGCCTTAATTAGCCTTTTTGCCTTGTTTTCCAGATAAACTGCCCAAAATATCACTGAAACAGGATGCAGCTGCATTAGAAGCAACACTTTATGTATTTTGTCTTTAATGTGTCTGTATTTTGTCTCACTGCACTGGCAGATTTTCTTTTTTTCACTTATTTGTACTTGGGGGAAAAAAAATGTGCCAGTGCAGTGAGACAAATTACAGACACATTAAAGACAAAATACATAAAGTGTTGCTTCTAATGCAGCTGCATCCTGTTTCAGTGATATTTTTGGCAGTTTATCTGGAAAACAAGGCAAAAAGGCTAATTAAAAAACTTTTAAGATATATTTTTTGCAGTGTAATATTATCGTTGTTAGATATGAAATAATGAAATAAAATAATGCAAAATAATTATGCTGTCTGGAACACTGTCTTTGACGCTTTAACATGCTGCTAGTCGACTCACTAGGGTTTGGAGCGGAGCCAGATCCAGACTGACAGACTCAGAATACAGACGCAGATGGATGGAATCAAGAATGATATATAAGTATGAAGAAATCAATAATGTATATAACTACACATTACAATTTTTTACTGTTTCTGAAAGAAGTTGCATTTATTTGAAGAAAAATACAGTAAAAAGTGTGATGTATTATTACAATGTAAAATAGCTGTTTTCTATGTGAATACCGGTTAAAATGTCATTTATTTCTGTGATCAAAGCTGAAATTTCAGCATCATTATTTCAGTCTTCAGTGTCACATACACGTGTGAGTGAGTGCGTGCGTGTGTGTGTGAGTGTGTGCCCTCGTGTGTGTGTGTGTGTGTGTGTGTGCGTGTGTGTGTATGTCTGATGGCTGTAGGGTGTTGTACGGTGTAACTGATAAGGCTGGATGTTTCTCTGAGTTGTTGTAAACAGGCGTTTAGTGCTGGAATCTTGAGGTGTTTCAATCAGTGCGTGACGGATCAGTAATCCTCTCAAAGCCTGCGCCACACACTTCCCCTCCGGACACGAGTGTTCACATCACAGACACACACACACACACACACACACACACACACACACACACACACACACACACACACACACACACACACACACACACACACACACACA
>NW_015506627.1:176395-183093 GCF_001515645.1 Sinocyclocheilus grahami
ACACACACACACACACACACACACACACACACACACACACACACAGATTACATGTCACAGCCAATTAAAAGTTTAAGCAAATATGTGTGTGTGGGAGAATTTATGTTTCTGATTGCCAATTTCACAAAAAAATCTTCCATCAACTGTGACATTGTGTAACTCTTGGTGGCATCTCTCATCAGGACTGTGTTTCATGTCTTTGGTTGTGTTTGTGATGTGTTTTTTCAGGCTGGTATCGATGGCAAACATCTGCTCTGGTGTCTCCTGCAGCTAATCACAGGCTTTGATTACTCGCCCGCAAACAAAGAGCAACATTAGGAACATTTTCTGTCTGTAATCCTCACAGAAACGCCACGTTTGTCTTCTACTGGTGATAATGCTCGACATCCATGAATTAATCTGTGACGTGAAGAATGAGGATTATTAAACCGAGTGTTTCCACTAGAGACATAAAAACACACTTCAGCGGTTTCAGATCATTTCTGAATGATCCAAATTAATTTTATAACAGTATCAATCCCCGCTTTCTGTACACATTGTTATTGGGATCAAGTCTGATCTCAGATGCTCTTTGTTCAGAGTGACCCTTTAAAGCACTCTTACTTTAGTCAAAATTAAAGATCCTCCCAAACACCCTAAAATCACATCAGTGTTCACTTTAAAGGGACAGTAAAGATCTTTACATTTAGATCTATTCAGCTCCATCAAACACACAAAGATGACGGATGAGAGGACATTTGTGTGACATGAGACAAATTACAAACACACACACACACACACACACACACACACACACTCACTCACTCACTCACTCACTCACTCACTCTCTCACACACACACACACACACACACAAACACACACTCACACACTCACACACACACACACACACCCTCTCACTCACACTCACACACACACACACACACACACACACTCACACTCACACTCACACTCACACACACGCACGCATTAATCCATCGGCCTCCGAGGCGTTCAGATTTCAATTGATCATACCGGTTTACCTGACAACATTTCTGTTTTTCCAAAACAACAATTTTCAATGGATTAATAAAATCTCAAGTATAGACTGATTTTGCACATGACCAAATGCGACATGAAGACAGCACTTAATATGACGTTTAAATAAATAAAAAAAGTGAATTTTTTATATTTACATGGGTAAATATTAAACAAAGATTTTAGGCTAAAGTTTGTGTGTGTGTGTGTGTGTGTGTCTGTGTGAGTGTGTGTGTGTATGTGTTTGTGTGTGAGTGTGTGTGTGTGAGTGTGTGTGTGTGTGTGTGTGTGTGAGTGTGTGTGTGTGTGTGTGAGTGAGTGTGAGTGTGAGTGTGAGTGAATGTGAGTGAATGTGAGTGTGTGTGTGTGTGTGTGTGTGTGTGTGTGTGTGAGATAAAGACCAGCGACTCGTCTCGTTACAACACAGAAACACAATCACAGACAGAGAGATTAGACGCGGATCACAATAATCAAATCTTGCTTCTCCTGTTTTCATATCTCGTTTGGGAATGTTGATGAGGTAAAAACATGATTTGATCAGATCAGATCAGATTAAATGATGGAGCTGGCGGTGTAATCCAGCAGAGATTACTGCGGTAAACATGACTGTAATTTACTGCGGTTATTTGTGCGGCGTACAGTCGAGCGTCAGTCCCGGGATATCCAATATTAAAGCAGCGCTTTACAGTATAATATAATATTCTTATGCTGAAGATGTTACAGTTTTATCCGCTTCTTATTAAACACGCTGAACATGCAGCAATAAATAATGATGTTTGTCTGTGATTGTGAGACACACAGAGACACAAACCTTCACAAACACAGACAAAAATAAAAGATTGGAATATTAGAGCGACTGAACCCTAAAAAACATCAAAAACATGTCCAGCTCACATTCCATAATATACATTATTCATTTTCATTGGGTAACATTAAATAACATGAACTAAGAATGAACAATACTTAGCATTTATTAATCTTAGTTCATCTCAACATTTACTACTACATCTGTAAAATCAAAAATGATCTTTTAACATTAGTTAATACACTGTGAACATGAACATTTTTAACATAAAAATGCATAAAACAGCATAACATGCTGTTAAAGTTTTTGTTATTATCTAATGTTAAAAAAGAGAACTTGTTGTAAGGTGTTACAAAATAATTAAAGGGTTTAAAGAGATTCAGGAAGAAGAACTGTAAAAGAACTAGAATTTTACTGTAAACTGGAGAGTAAACTCAAAAATATTTGCAAATAATACTTTTCTTTTAAAATATGTACAAATTCACTATAAATCTTATATCTAAAATCCCAAAAATGGCTCCATTAATGTTTCTTCTTTTGTCACATTCAGTAATGAATTACATGATGATGTAAATGATAAGCTGTATATCCAAAACAGCAAAATAAAAATAAAAAATAAAATAAAATATAAAATATAATAAAATACTGAGTAGTTTGCATCACTGGTTATTTCTCTCAGTCGCATTTCTATCATAAAACATCTCATTCTGAAGTATTTTGTTGTTAAAACTGGATTTTATTTGCCATGCCAATCATCTTGAAGTGTGGCACGTTTACTTTTTAATTTCTTGTCATCCATATAACAAAAAGAGTGGTGCAAAATGGCGTGCTGCAGATATTTCCAAATATATACATCAAATATTAGGGACATCTGTGGTTACGGAACTGTTTAAATTAGCTAAAATATCATAATATACATTTTAATTTACTGAATGAAAAATATATATCTTATTTATCTATTGATTTGGGCTGAAATATGAGCCGGACACGAGTGACGTGCAACGTTTATTAATGAGAGCCGGTGATTGTGTTCGCAGGCTCGGTTGCGAGCGCAGGGACAGTCAGGGGCCGCGGTGACACAGTCAGAAACACATGAAAGCGGTTCAGGGACGAGGCTCTGAAGACTCACACACACTTTGTTCTCCGCTTCAAAGAACAACGCTCACTCAGAGGAATCCACAAACAATACAGGAGGAAAAAATGATAAAAACAGCCAGAGAAACTGAACGGAGTTTAGTTAAAACGAAACTAATCGTACCTGACAGGAGCGCCTCGGCTCTGAGCCGGTTTAAGCACCACCGTCACCGTGCTATCCGTCTGGTTCAGAGGAGTCTCCTGATCGTACGCCGGCATCGACGGAGCTGCAAAGTAAGCAAGCAGGCAAGTAAAATTTGATTTATATTGCACTTTTAAAGCTACAATGCACAAAGTGCGTTACACAGTATTAAAACACATTCATGAATAGCTATACACAATATATTAAAAAGCAAAAAAGATCTAACCCAAAATGCACAAAATACTAAAAGCACATCTACACATGTACAAATACAAGTACATTCAGATGCTCTAATATCCTCGGGCAAAATATTCTCACTGCAAATGCTCTATCTCCTTTAGTTTCATATCTAGTTCTTGGAACTGCCGGCAATTCTTTAAAAGAAGATCTAAGACATCTTCCCTGTTTCGTACGGTCTCAGAAGCTCAGCTAAGTACATGGGTGCCAAGTCGTTTAAGGCTTTACATGTCAATAATAAAATCTTAAACTCGATCCTATCATAAACAGGTAACCAATGTAAAGAAGCTAAAACAGGTGTAATATGATAACGTAACTTGGTTTGTGTCAGTAATCTGGCTGCAGCATTCTGCACTAATTGTAAACATGATAAATTGCATTGATACAAAGAAGAAAAAAAGACGTTACAACAGTCAAGACGGGAAGAACTTCACACCAGGAAGCTTTAAAACAGCAGCTCAATCACTACAGTCATCACACAAGTGCACAAACATAAGTCAATAAACCAGTGTACATTCACATATTTATGTACAGTATAATTTGGAGGCTATGAATTGCATTTTCAGATCTGTATATTATGTTTCTGGAGTGTTCTTGCATCATAAAAGTTCAAATAGTTGTAAAAAAATATATTTTACTAGGAGATCATTTACTAGGAGGTTGTCTGGTCGTTGCTAGGGTATATTGTGTGGTTACTAAGTGGTTGCTAGACTAGAGTGTTGTGGATGGTTACTAGGAGGTTACTAGTGCATGTTTGGTCACTAGGAGGTTGGCTAGGGTGTTCTGGGTGGTTACTAGGAGGTCGCCAGGTGGTTGCTAGGACATTTTGTGTGGTTACTATGAGGTTACTAAGTAGTTTCTGGGTTGAAGTGTTCTGGATGGTCACCAGGAGGTT
This sequence comes from Sinocyclocheilus grahami, assembly GCF_001515645.1. Classification (NCBI taxonomy): domain Eukaryota; kingdom Metazoa; phylum Chordata; class Actinopteri; order Cypriniformes; family Cyprinidae; genus Sinocyclocheilus; species Sinocyclocheilus grahami. Next base: position 180,624 of record NW_015506627.1, read on the forward strand.
GCTAGATGGTTGCTAGGATAGTTAGTTGGTTCTTATGGTGTTCTGGGTGGTTACTAGGAGGTTGCCAGGTGGTTGCTAGGGTATTTTGTGTGGTTACAAAGTGATTGCTGAGCTAGAGTGTTCTGGATGGTCACAAGGAGTATGCTAGATGGTTGCTAGGGCAGCTAGTTGGTTCCTAAGGTGTTCTAGGTGGTTACTAGGAGGTTGCTAGAGCATTTTTTTATAACTAAGGTGTTGCTAGGGTGTTCTGTGTGGTTACTAAGAGGTTTATTGATGGTTGCTAGGGCTGTTATGTTATTGCTAGGGTGTTCTGGGTGGTTACTAAGAGGTTGCTTGGGCAGTTTGGTCACTATGGTGTTCTGGGTGGTTACTAGGTAGCTGCTATGGCATTTTGTGTGGTAACTAAGAGGTTCCAAGGGTGTTCTGGGTGGTTTCTATGAGATTCCTAACTGGTTGCTGGGCTGAAGTGTTCTGGGTGGTTACTAGGAGGTTGCAGTTAGGTTGTTCCTAGGGCATTATGGATACTTATTAGAAGTTTGCTAGGGCATTTTCGGTCACTACGAGGATGCTAGGGTGTTCTGGGTGGTTACTAGGAGGTTGCAGTTAGGTTGTTCCTAGGGCATTATGGATACTTATTAGAAGTTTGCTAGGGCATTTTCGGTCACTAAGAGGATGCTAGGGTGATCTGGGTGGTTACTAGGAGGTTGCAAGGGTATTTTATGTGGTTACTAAATGGTTCCTAAGTTATTGCTAGACTAGAGTGTTCTGGGTGGTTACTAGGACATTGCTAGGTCGTTGCTAATGTGGTTAGGCTGTTCCTTTGGCATTCTGTGTGGTTACTAGGAGGTTGCCAGGTGGTTTCCAGAGTATTTTATGTAATTACTAAGAGGTTCCTAAGTTGTTGCTGGGCTATAGTGTTCTAGGTAGTTACTATGGGATTGGTAGGGCAATAAGGTTGTTCCTAAGGCAATCTGGGTGGTTACTAGAAGGTTTCCAGGTGGTTGCTAGGGTATTTTATGTGGTTAGTGAGAGGTTCCTAACTGGTTGCTGGCTAGAGTGTTCTGGGTGGTTACCAAGGGGTTGCTAAGGCAATTAGGTTGTTCCTAGGGCGTTCTGGGCAGTTACTAGGAGGTTGCCAGGGTCATCTGCATGTCCATTGAGTTACTTCATAGTGTTCTATGCTATTCCAGATTAAAGCATCTGCTGCAGACACACACCTGAGATCATGGTGGTGGCCTGGGTGATGGCGGGCGGTCCGAAGCCCTTGGCGGTGCTGGCTCTGATGGTGAAGGAGTACGTGGAGCCGGGGTAGAGACCCAGAAACACGTGGCTGGTTTCATTGCCCAGTTTAACCACCTTCCCGCTCTGGTTAGAGAGATCCAGCACCGGGTCGAAGGAGCTGACGGCTTTATACGAGATCTGCGGGAACGAGAACAACACAAACATCAGCGTTCATGTTAGAATCACACAAATTAATTTCAGTGTCGCCAAACAAATGATTCAAGAAGTGCTTTGAGTTCCACCAAATTAGATTCTATTATATCCGAAATGCTTCAAGGCCCTTTCCAATTATCAGCCTACCATAAATAAATAAATAAATAAATCAATAATAACGTCTGTGATTCTGACGGATCAGGGTAGGAATCTGAAAGGCAAAGTGTCTTCTCCTTATATTTGGAAGGGTTTGTTCATTATGCGGCATTAATGAAGCGTCGTACTCGAAACACTTTGATTTGCGACCTTTGATATTGAGATTTTCTATCACGAGCTTCTGTTTCTCATAACCTCACACTGCTATTAGATTTAAATTATTCCCACTCTGAAATGAGAAAGCGGGGATGTGTGAACATCTGACTGACGTCATCCGGTGCAAACGATGTTCCTGCAATGGATCGGTCAGGAACAGAGAATCTGAGGACGGGAAATCTCACTGGAAATTTACAAGAAGAACAGAATGTCTGGAATCAGAGAGAGAGAGAGGAAGGAGAGGAAGGATCAGGGTTCCCTTGATAAGAGGAAAAAACCCAAACTGTCCTTTTGATATCACGGCCCGTCAGAGAGTCTCAGCTTCAGCGCTTTGATACTGTCAAATCAAAGGCAGGACGTCACTGCGAGCTCATGGACAATCGAGTCTACGGTTAGTCCCGTCTGACTGCACACACACACACACACACACATGCACGCACACACTTGCACACACACACGCACATGCTCACACACACGCTCACGCTCACACACACTCACACACACACGCATGCACACACTCGCACACACACACACGCACATGATCACACACACGCTCACTCGCACACACACGCACATGCTCACACACACACTCACGCTCACACACGCATGCACACACTCGCACACACACACACACACACACACACACACACACACACACACACACTCGCACGCACACACTCGCACACACACACACACACACACACACACACACTCTCTCTCTCTC
>NW_015506627.1:186115-190872 GCF_001515645.1 Sinocyclocheilus grahami
ACACACACACACACACACACACACACACACACACACACACACACACACACACACACACACACACACACACACACACACTCACTCACACACACACACACACACACACACACAAAACAATTATACAATTTATTATAAAAAATTAAAATATATATTAATTTTGACCTGTTTTTGTTATTTTTAGTAAATTTTAAATAAAAAAGTTTAGCCTATATATTTTTTATGAATTTTATTTCATGTTTTTAATAAGAAGATATACGTTCCATTTTAATTTTCCTTCAAGTTTTTTATTTCGTTGCATGTTTTTGTCATTTTTAGTTTTTTTTTTTTAAAGGGGTCATATGATGCGATTTCTATTTTTCCTTTTCTGTAGTGTGTTATGTAGCTATTTGTGCATGTATAAGATCTGCAGAGTTACAAAGCTCAAAGTCTCCCACAAAAGGATTTATTCTATTTAAAAGAGAAGGCTGATACAGACCGGGCAAAAATGCCTCATTCTAACACGCCCCCACATATCTACGTCACTATGTGGAAATATTAGCATAATTTCTAAAAAAAAAAATGGGTCAATTTGACTTTGCTATGACAATCTGGTGCTTATTCTGAATCAGCTACTGTAAGTATGTTTTCTTAATAGTTTAATTATTTGCTATTGACTGTTCAAACATGGAGTTTTGCGCCGTGTAGAGTATCGCGTTGTGTGTGTGTGTGTGTGCGTAAAAGAGAGACAGTGTCACTCACAGTGGAGTCAGCTTTCTTAAGGCTTGTGTACTGCAAATACATACGAGCATCATCACTGTGTCTGTCACACGACTCTGTTGCCCTTTCGGGCTTGAACTGATGGTAAAACTAATGACATTATTTACTGTCTTTACATTTATGTTGAAAGATGAAGCTGTGATTATGGTAAGGGGTGTTACATTTCCGACGCATGCTTGTAGTGTTCAGCCAATCACAATGCACTGGGTCAGCTGGCCAATCAGAGCAGACTGCGCTTGTCAAAGGAGGGGCTTTGTAGAAAACGACATGTTTGAGAGAGGCGGGGCATAGAGGACCTACAATAATGTACAGTATTTGAAAAATAATGTGTTTTTTGAACATTAAAGCAAGTCAACATATTCTGTTACACCAAATACACAAAATAATGATCTTTAAAATAGCATCATATGACCCCTTTAATAATATATAGTGTATATAGTGTTTATTAACTGTACAGTTTTAGTTATTTTAGTACATCATGTTAAACTATATTAAAATGAGAAATGTTGAACTAGCTGAAATTAAAAGTATATTTTATTTTATTTCCATTAATATTCAAGTTACGAAAATTTTTTGTTTTTAATTGTTAATATTAACCAAATAAGTATATTACAATAACCCTATCAATATGGATGGATGGATGGATAGATAGATATAGAGGATGGATGGATGGATAGATAGATGGATAGATATAGAGGATGGATGGATGATGGATAGATAGATGGATAGATATAGAGGATGGATGGATAGAAAGATGGATGGATGGATAGATGGATAGATGGATAGATATAGAAGATGGATGGATGGATGGATAGATGGATAGATATAGAGGATGGATGGATGATAGAAAGATGGATAGATATAGAGGAAGAATGGATGGATGGATAGATATAGAGGATGAATGGATGGATGGATAGATAGATGGATAGATATAGAGGATGAATGGATGGATGGATAGATAGATGGATGTATAGATATAGAGGATGGATGGATGGATGGACAGATTCCGCTCTCTCTCTGTCTCACCGTCTTCTTCGGTCTGGACGTGGATCTCGGGGCTCTCTTTGACTCCCTCGCGGTTGCGCAGCAGCATCCTGACGCTGAGGTTGGTGAAGGGCGAGAGGTTGTGGATGGTGTGCTGGCTGCCGTGTGCCGCCTCCTCCCTGCTCTCCTCCTTGCCTCCTCCTCTGGCGCGGTACTGCACCATCAGGCTGTAGTTGTGGCAGCGTGTCACGTTGTAGCCCAGCGGCTCCCAGCGAAGCGTCACCTGACGAGCCTTGATGTCCACCACCTTCAGCTGCTGCGGGTCATGCATGGGCTCTGAGAGCGAGAGAGAGAGACAACAACACCCAGTGTTGGGGGAAGTTACTGTTAAAAGTAATGCATTACAATATTGCGTTACTCCCTAAAAAATAACTAATTATGTAACTTAGTTACTTTTTATGGAAAGTAATGCATTACGTTACTTTTGAGTTACTTTTTATTTCAACAAGTAAGTAATAAGTTCAACACAATTCAGCAATAACAAAATTGAAACACGCATGTCTTATTAGTATGGTTGAATTGGATCATCGAAGGCCAGTAGCAAAGATATCGGTTAATAAAATGGGATTAAATGCATAATATTTGTCTTATTTAACACATTTAATTATTGCAGGTTTGTCTAATATTCTGAGTTTGCATTTGACCGTTTTTATTGATTGTGAGGAGCACTGAATGTGTTTGTGTGCAGTGAGATGAGTAAACACATGTTGGTATTTAGTCTAGAACTACAGTAAGATCATGTTCACACACAACGCTCTGCACTTACTCCTGATTTCTGTCACCATGGCAACACCAGAGCTGTCACTCAACACATGGAAACAAAGTAACTAGCGTCACTTATTTGAAAAAGTAACTCAGATATTTCCTTCTAAATTAAAAAGCAATGCGTTCCTTTACTAGTTACTTGAACAAAGTAATCTGATTATGTAACTTGTGTTAGTTGTGATGTGTTATCCCCAACCCTGACAACACCATAATGATGCAATGAAAAACACCAAGCATTCACGCCAGCAGAATGCCAAAAACACACGATAGTTTGTAAGAAACATTCTCAATACAGCAGCCCACACCGACACACAACACAAGACCTTCCCAACAACATCTGAAACCACATCAGATCTGCCCTAAACACGTCATGTATATTCATGTTATATTTACATAAACCAAAACTAAACATTTTCATCATTTACTCAACCTCGTGTCATTCCAAACTGATACATTATTTGATTTATTACATTATTTGACTGTGAACACAAGAAGATGCAACAATACAGCAGTTCATAGCAACCACAATCCTGAAGATCCAAAAAAGGACAAAATTTCATTTATATTACATTTATATTACTGCATTTATGAGTTTATATCTCACAATTTTAGAATTTTTCTTACAATTAATTAATTAGTTGGGCTAACCAAGACTTGTCATAGCACTTGCATTTTATAGCTCTTTTGTTGATTTTGATTGCTTCTATTGTCCTCATTTTGGATAAAAGCATCTGCTAAATGACTTTATTTATTTTTTTGCAATTCAGAGTTTATATCTCACAATTTTAGAATCTTTCTTACAATTCTGAACTTATATCTCACAACTGGAAAATTGTTCTCACATTTCTGAGTTTTTATCTAATTTTATCTCGTTTACTCCATGGCGCAAACAAAAAGCAGAATTGCAAAATGTAAAAAACGTAGAAAAAAAGGCAGAATTGTGAGAAAAAATAAATAAATCAGAATTCTGTGTTGATATCTCATCACAGTTACCTTTTATATTGTCAAATAATGATTGTTAGAAGAGCACATGTAGTTAAGCATCTTTATTGTGTCACTGTTGTAAGAGCCGTGTGAAGATTCAATGTGTTCGTGCACAAAGTCAGTCACAGAGGTTTGGAGTGACATGAGGCGAGTAAATGAAGACTGAGTGAACCGTCCTTTTAAACAGACGCACACAAGCTGATTTCTGATTGTGTGGCTCATGGACTGGAAACAGAGCCCTGATCCCGTTTCTGTGGGTCTGGAAACACCAGAGAGACTCCTATGAGCCACTCCAGGATCAAAGAAGCAATCAGAGCAGATGAAAGACTGCATCTAATACAGCAGAACCAAGACGAGCATCAGACATCTGATCAACATCTGTTCAATGCATATCAAACACACAGAATCAAACAACTGCTTCTGTTCCTCTTTTGTAAGTTGCATTGGATGACAGAGCCTGCTGAATGCATACAGTAAATGTACAGTACATATAGAATCTGCAAAATAACTAACAAAATAAAAAGCATCTTAAAAATGGATTGGTTTTGTTAGTCCAGAATACTGTATTTTCCAAAACACAAGTCACGTTTTTTTATCAACTGGAACATGATATAGGCCTATATTTTATACTAATATTTTTCAAACTGTGTTGATGATCCAATCATGAAGAAGCAAGAGAACGGAAGCTTCTGGAAACAGGATGATGGAGGTAAACTCCATCATTTTATCTTCTGGAAAACATGCATATCTTCAGTCGCTTCTGAAGGGCAGCAGTGAACGAAATCAGAAGATCTTTCTCCGTCTGTCTCTGTCTCTCTCTGGATGGAGTTCAAGGCCTCAACACACATTAATAGGATCAATTTCCATTCTTGCTTAAATCTGAAGTCCATTTCTCTGGAACTTAACATGTTCCCACCTATTAGATCCAGACAGCGCTCATATTCCCTTTTCCACTCTGGAGACACACACACACACACACAGTCACACACACACATACACACACACACACATACACACACTCACACTCACACACACACACACACATACACACACACACACTCACACACACACACACACACACACACACATACACATACACACACTCACACTCACACACACACATACACACACTCACACTCACACATACACACACACACACACACACACACACACACACACACACACACACACACACACACACACACACA
>NW_015506627.1:190894-192857 GCF_001515645.1 Sinocyclocheilus grahami
CACACACACACACCTCTCAGGTTTGTCATAGTGTTGATATATATGTAACTGCTTCATGCATCATATGTATTATATTAGTATGTAATATTAGTATCTAATAGTAGTATGGCTGCATGATATTGGTAAAAACTGACATTGTGATAGTTTGATTTTCTGCAACATTTCACCAGAAATTTCTCCAGATGACTTGAATAGCTATATTTTTTGCGGGGAAATTACCATTTAATGAGTTCTTTTGGTTTGTTCATCTGCAAATAAATAAATAAAAACAGCTGAAAAGGCCATTTTTGCACTGTTTGTAAAGTGTGAAATCCTTTTAGGCCTGCAAGATTTGAGAAAAAACTTGGGAAAACTTTTTGTTGTTCATTTTTGAGTTTATAAGAATCAGTAAATTTAGTCAATTTGCTTAAACCATCTTTACCAGAATCACTATGCTGGTCAACCAGCACTAAATCATCTTTCTGAAGAATCTGCTTTCACAAAGCGTTCAATGAGTCTGAAAATGTTTTACTGCTCCTGACATCTGAAGACAAATATGTGAAGTGACCGTCAAAGACCAACATTATTTGAGCAAAGCAAACACACAGTCTAGACAGACGAGACGCGCCGATATCAACAACACAGTCACTAATAAGCTGTTTGTCTCAAGGCCAGAGGACTTTAACAGACTTTAACAGACGCCAGGCTATAAAACACATTCAGACTCTTAATTCAACCCTTTTACATGCAGCGGGAAGCTCTTTTTTTGAAGATTCAAATTCAAATTAGTTGTTTTGATGACCCAGGACGAACAGGTCATTCTGATTATAAAAAACACTTTACTTCAAGCCTTTTCGTACAGTATAATGCATTAAATTCAAGTTATGCATAATTCTTAAATGTATGTTATAATGCATTATATCTTTAAATAATTTTAACCAAAGTTAAAATGAATTATAATATTTGCAGATTCCTCAGTCTAAAATCAGTTAAATCTGGTTGCTTGTCATGTGTTTTAATGCATTGCACATTCTGAGGATGTAATAATAAATAGATAAGTCTTATAATACATTATACCAACAATTATTTATGGGATAACTGAATGCATTATAAGGTGCATTAATAAATGCATTAAAATACTTTTATAATGCATTAAATATAAAGGCTTCAAGTGTTACCAGATTAATAAATGCAGCTATCCGTCAAACATCGTCTTCATTAATTCACCTGAATATTGCTGCTGTTTCATAACATGATTTTAGCACAGTACATGCCCAGCCTCGGGTGGCTCGTCGCCGTATTGTTCAATGACAGACACTCTGAATGTTTCAGAAGAATGAAAGGTCGTCTCAGATGTTTGCATGTTCCTCTGTGAAGCTCGTCCTTGACTGTTCAGACCTGACAGCCGAATGCTCGCTAAATGATTAAATGCAAATGGAAGTAAGTCAGATAAAAACAGAACGCACGCACGCATTACAGGGGACAAACTGCAAAGACGGAGCAAACGTGATGGAAACGCTCTGAACAGAGTTTAGCGTCTCGGATGCATTTCATCATTTATTCACAACACCAATAAGCAAAGCAGAAAAATGACATTTGGAAAGGTCAGATGCACGAGAAACAGCTGAGAATGCAGGTTCAAGAATCAGTCCATCTTATTCTGACAAATCAAATGTGTAATATCACCAACATTCACTATATATTCACATATATTCAAAATATCATTTTCAGTGTGTGTGTGTGTGTCTGTGTGTGTGTGTCTGTGTGTGTGAGTGTGAGTGTTTATTGTCTCTCTCTCTTTCTGTGTGTGTGTGTAAGTCTCTCTCTCTTTCTGTGTGTGTGTGTATGTGTGAGTGTCTGTGTTTGTGTGTGTGTGTGTGAGCTTGTGTGCGTGTGTCTCTCTCTCTCTTTCTGTGTGTGTGAGCGTGTGTGTGTGTGAGTGCGTGGGTGTGTGTGTGTGTGTGTGTGTGTGTGTGTGTGTGTG
>NW_015506627.1:192895-197895 GCF_001515645.1 Sinocyclocheilus grahami
CGCGTGTGTGAGCGCGCATGTGTGTGTGTGTGTGTCTCTCTCTCTTTCTGTGTGTGTGTGTGTGTGTGTCTCTCTCTCTCTGTGTGTGTGTGTCTCTCTCTCTCTGTGTGTGTGTGTCTCTCTCTCTCTGTGTGTGTGTGTCTCTCTCTCTCTGTGTGTGTGTGTCTCTCTCTCTCTGTGTGTGTGTGTCTCTCTCTCTCTGTGTGTGTGTGTCTCTCTCTCTCTGTGTGTGTGTGTCTCTCTCTCTCTGTGTGTGTGTGTCTCTCTCTCTCTGTGTGTGTGTGTCTCTCTCTCTCTGTGTGTGTGTGTCTCTCTCTCTCTGTGTGTGTGTGTCTCTCTCTCTCTGTGTGTGTGTGTGTGTGTGTGCGTGTGTTTGTGTGTGTGTGTGTGTGTGAGTGCATGTGTGTGTGTGTGTGAGCGAGCGCGCGCGCGCGCGCGTGTGTGTCTCTCTCTCTCTTTCTGTGTGTGTGTGTGTGAGTCTCTCTCTCTTTCTGTGTGTGTGTGTGTGTATTTATGAATGCACGCTCATGTACGCCGTAGAGAACGAGTGATGGGTAAAAAGACGGAGTGAACTCTATGGGTGAATTCTCTAAGGTCGATATAAGACCAATACAGCCACATTTATCCTTTTCACAATTTTCTAAGTTCAGCAAATGATGAAAAAAAATGACATTGATTTTTGTGCTTTACAAAAGGAAAAAGGCAGGAACAGCGTGTGAATCAAGCTCAGCTTTAAAAGCTATTGATTTTTTGGACAATTGGCTGTATACACAGAATGATTTGTGTGATTATTTAAGAAAGCATCTGAAATGTGACCCGCGAGCTCTAGTGTGCCATTATTCAAGTGCTCTTATTTCCAGACATTTCCTCCCAATTTATGTGAAAACCACTTAAGAATGAGGAGGAGACCAGAAAACACGAGCTGAACGTGAGACGATTCAAACGGCTGCGGACCAACTCCAACAGCTACATGATCATCAATATTCTTTTAAAAGTCTCCTGAATCACTTTCAAAACACAGTCTGTAAGGTAACTGACTGACAAACTAGCTAAAAAAAACAAACAAACAAACAACACAAATATGGAATATGGCTGAAAAATAAACTCCCTTTTTTGGGGTCTCTTCACATTTATTTTGTATTAAATGAATACTTCAGCCAAACATGAAAACATTCTCACCCTCAGGCCATCCAAGATTAGGATGAGTTTGTTTCTTCATCAGATTTGGAGAAATGTAGCACTGCATCAGTGTCTCAGCAATGAATGCTCTGCAGTGAATGGGTGCCGTCAGAATGAGAGTCCAAACAGCTGATAAAAACATCACAATAATCCACAGCACTCCAGTCCATCAGTTAACATCCGGAGAAGACAAAAGCTGAAACACATCCAGCATTAAGACGCTTTTAACTAAAATATTAGTCCATAATCCATAATAACGCTTCCTCCAGCGAAAAAGTGCATCTGCTGTTGTCTCTCACATCAAAATCCAGCCACATATGTGTTTAGAGCTGTTTAAACGCTGCTTGATCTGTGCAGATTTCTCTCCTGATTCACACCAGAACACTGACTCACTGGAGGAAGAGTTATTATGGATTATAGACTCAATGTATTTGAGTTAAAAACGTCTTAATGTTGGATGTGTTTCAGCTTTTGTCTTCTCCGGATGTTAACTGATGGACTGGAGTGCTGTGGATTATTGTGATGTTTTTATCAGCTGTTTGGACTCTCATTCTGACGGCACCCATTCACTGCAGAGGATCCATTGCTGAGACACTGATGCAGTGCTGCATTTCTACTAACCTGATGAAGAAACAAACTCATCCTGATCTCGGATGAACTGAGGACAAATAAAATTTATTTACATTTTAATTTTTGGGTGAAATATTCCTTTAAATAATTCCAAAACGTTTTTTAATACTGAAGGATGAAAACAGACAGAAATGAAGTGAATGAGAGCTGATGCACGTCTGAAGGCTCCTTCACATGCATTTGCTACCGTTTAAAGAGTGTCATGCAGAAAATAGAGCTTTAAAATCCCTCTATTTGCGTAACTATCAGCGACGCACAGTGACAGGGACGAGTCCGAGCGGGACGGGAAAATCCTCACACACTCACACACTCACACACACACACACACACACACACACACACACACACTCACACACACACACACACACACACACACTCACACTCACACACACACACACACACACACACACACACACACACAAACGTAATGTTGGTGAATAGTCCAGAGAGACAGAAACATTATCAGCATGTTTAACGACATCAGTCATGGAGAAACACCTCAGCAATGACTGAATCAGGCCAATTTCTGCTTCAATACAGAGAAAACGTGCCATACACAACCGTTAAAACACACACAGACTCAATGAAACACCAACACAACTGTAAAAATGACCATCTTTTTACCATTTCTTATTTTAGCTTATTTCATAAATCAAACAATTTAGTAAAAAAAAAAGAGGAAGAAGAAGAAACAACAGCTATTTGTGAGTGGAGCGAGAAAAACTGCACCTGTTGTAAAATGTTCTGATGCTTTTGCTGGAAAATAAAACAAAGACTGAGCAAGAACACAACCCTTACGATTTACTGTGAGGAAACAAATCAAACATCTCACACAACCCTGCTTCTCAAATACTGTAAATGTCAGTACAGTAACAGTGATATAAAGCCCAAACCTGCTTCTCCACTGTGTCTCGTGTGTTAAACTGTAAACGTGAATCGTGACAGAGCAAACACAACGAGCACATGACGGCTAAATGATGCTCTCACCAGCGGCTAATTTAATAATTTCAGTGTGACATTTAAATGGAACTATTAGCGGCTCTTTATCATTACAGCTTGACATTTAAATAATGTTTTCTAAATTATCAGCACATTATTGGCTCCTGTTCATCCTAATGGCTAATTCACATCACCTTTATCATGCAAATAGATGACATGATTACACCACACCAGACTAGACATGACCAGACAATGAGAGAAGTGTGTGGGGACCATTTAGAGCTATAAAGTATAAAATTATAAGTATATGTACCCATCCAAACTACTGCTCAAAAGTTGGTCGGTAGGTTTTTTTAATGTTTTCGAAAGAAAAAAGTATCTTCTGCTCACCAAGGCTGCATTTATTTGATTAGAAATACTGAAATAGTATTAATAACTTATTTATATGTGAATATATTGTAAACTGTAATGTATTTCTGTGATGTGCAGCTGTATTTTCAGCATCATTACTCCAGTCTTCAGTGTCACATGATCTTCAGAAATCAGTATTTGCTGCAATTCTTTCCCTCGTTTTATTTAAATCAAACTGAGGGAATGAATTAATACAACATGGCAATGATGAAATAAATTGAGGGTACCAATTGAGTTTTTGTTGGCTTGTCATGTGCAGTTCCACAATCATATTTTCATTAATAAAAGTTCTCTGTTTAATATAAGCAAGTTTGTCACTGTACTATTTTATTGTCATAAGCATAAACAATTATTTTCAAGCATTGGCCATGCATTGTAACCCAACATAAAGCATCATAAAGCACTGTGACGCATTTTAACGCAGCATAAAGCATTGTAACACTGTAATGCAGCATAAAGCATCATAACACATCATAAAACAATGTAACATATCATAAAACATCTTAATGCATCATAATGCAACAGAGCATCATAAAGCATTGTAACGCAATATAAAGCATCGTAACACATCTTAATGCAACAAAGCATCATAACACTTCACCACGCATTGTAACGCAATATAAAGCATCGTAACCTCATAATGCAACAAAAAGCATTGAAACGCACTGTAATGCAACAATGCAACAAAGCATCATAAAGTATCACAATGAATCATAACGCAACTCAAAGCATCATAACGCATTGTAACACATTCATTAATAAAAGTTCTGTATTTCATCTAAGCAACTTTGTCACTGTACTGTGTTCTTGCTGTAAGAATAATAAAGAATCAACCAGCAAGGATCCAAAGATAAAGATCAAAGTAAGTGCTACAAATCCTGAGCACCACTGACAAATATCTTGTAAAATGTGCGGTGTAATCGGTAATATCGATGCGTTCACACATTTATTTTAATGAGTTTACGTATTAATTTCTCAGATGTGGCTTTATCATTTGCATCTTCACTCGCTCCGATCGCACTTATTACAGTGAGAGTGTAGTTGAGTTTTCACACTGTCACTGATAATGTGATCCGCTCAGTCTGAAGGTGATTTCTTCTTCGTTCTCTGTCTCGCGTCTCTCTCCATCTCTGATGGCTGTATTGACAGACGCAGCGGATCGCTCCTCACACTAGTTAATGAAACGCAGCTCTTCTAGCAGGAGCTTTAATGAGTTCAGCGGTGTGACCCGTCGGGCTTGATCTGATTTGTTAGATTGATGTGTCGATCTGCTGGTGAAGATCAGGAGATCACGGGGTCACGCTTTAACATGAAGGGAAGCGGGTCGCACCCCATGAACCCAATCACTAGAGCGATGGTGTTACCGTGGCAACCGAGCGTGTGATCGATGCACAGTGTTCAACTGGAGTCTGTGCTTGGGATGGAGATCAGAGAGACTGAGAGTTATTTAGCGTCAAAACTAATGCTCACTGCCCTCAAAACAACTTCCAACTTACACACAACCGCTATCATTCAAAAGTGTTTTCTGAAAGAAATTATTACTTTTATTCATCAAGGATGCATTAAACAGTAGAGACATTTATAATGTTACAAAAGATTTCTATTCAAATGTGGCTGTTTTAATAAAACAAGACAATTAATTCTTAATTCATGGCCACAGTGTAATTCAAACGAGGAAAGAAATTAATAAGTCGTGGGAGCAATATATATATATATAACTCATTCCATATCAGCAGAATAGTGTGGTACAGAAAGTCTATGTCCATAAAACAGGTTCTGAATGAATTATGTTAATGATGCCTAATGGTCAAAAGCAATAGCAAAAGTAATAGTTCAATATT
>NW_015506627.1:202895-205932 GCF_001515645.1 Sinocyclocheilus grahami
CTAAAGTCTGGATCTCTGCTCTTCCAGACACACTGACGACTAAAGTCTGGATCTCTGCTCTTCCAGACACACTGACGACTAAAGTCTGGATCTCTGCTCTTCCAGACACACTGACGACTAAAGTCTGGATCTCTGCTCTTCCAGACACACTGACGACTAAAGTCTGGATCTCTGCTCTTCCAGACACACTGACGACTAAAGTCTGGATCTCTGCTCTTCCAGACACACTGACGACTAAAGTCTGGATCTCTGCTCTTCCAGACACACTGACGACTAAAGTCTGGATCTCTGCTCTTCCAGACACACTGACGACTAAAGTCTGGATCTCTGCTCTTCCAGACACACTGACGACTAAAGTCTGGATCTCTGCTCTTCCAGACACACTGACGACTAAAGTCTGGATCTCTGCTCTTCCAGACACACTGACGACTAAAGTCTGGATCTCTGCTCTTCCAGACACACTGACGACTAAAGTCTGGATCTCTGCTCTTCCAGACACACTGACGACTAAAGTCTGGATCTCTGCTCTTCCAGACACACTGACGACTAAAGTCTGGATCTCTGCTCTTCCAGACACACTGACGACTAAAGTCTGGATCTCTGCTCTTCCAGACACACTGACGACTAAAGTCTGGATCTCTGCTCTTCCAGACACACTGACGACTAAAGTCTGGATCTCTGCTCTTCCAGACACACTGACGACTAAAGTCTGGATCTCTGCTCTTCCAGACACACTGACGACTAAAGTCTGGATCTCTGCTCTTCCAGACACACTGACGACTAAAGTCTGGATCTCTGCTCTTCCAGACACACTGACGACTAAAGTCTGGATCTCTGCTCTTCCAGACACACTGACGACTAAAGTCTGGATCTCTGCTCTTCCAGACACACTGACGACTAAAGTCTGGATCTCTGCTCTTCCAGACACACTGACGACTAAAGTCTGGATCTCTGCTCTTCCAGACACACTGACGACTAAAGTCTGGATCTCTGCTCTTCCAGACACACTGACGACTAAAGTCTGGATCTCTGCTCTTCCAGACACACTGACGACTAAAGTCTGGATCTCTGCTCTTCCAGACACACTGACGACTAAAGTCTGGATCTCTGCTCTTCCAGACACACTGACGACTAAAGTCTGGATCTCTGCTCTTCCAGACACACTGACGACTAAAGTCTGGATCTCTGCTCTTCCAGACACACTGACGACTAAAGTCTGGATCTCTGCTCTTCCAGACACACTGACGACTAAAGTCTGGATCTCTGCTCTTCCAGACACACTGACGACTAAAGTCTGGATCTCTGCTCTTCCAGACACACTGACGACTAAAGTCTGGATCTCTGCTCTTCCAGACACACTGACGACTAAAGTCTGGATCTCTGCTCTTCCAGACACACTGACGACTAAAGTCTGGATCTCTGCTCTTCCAGACACACTGACGACTAAAGTCTGGATCTCTGCTCTTCCAGACACACTGACGACTAAAGTCTGGATCTCTGCTCTTCCAGACACACTGACGACTAAAGTCTGGATCTCTGCTCTTCCAGACACACTGACGACTAAAGTCTGGATCTCTGCTCTTCCAGACACACTGACGACTAAAGTCTGGATCTCTGCTCTTCCAGACACACTGACGACTAAAGTCTGGATCTCTGCTCTTCCAGACACACTGACGACTAAAGTCTGGATCTCTGCTCTTCCAGACACACTGACGACTAAAGTCTGGATCTCTGCTCTTCCAGACACACTGACGACTAAAGACTGGATCTCTGCTCTACCAGACACACTGACGACTGGGAGAATATCACATATGAACGTTTCAAATACAGCATAAAACATTCGCAAAGTTACAGTATGATAAAAAATAATAATAATAATAGTTTAAAAAAAATCAGCACAGAACATTATGAAAGTTATAGTATACTATGTATAATTAAGAAAATGTTAAAAAATACTATAAAGCATACTAATTTAATATTATAAAGTATTATGACTATATATATATATATATATATATATTAGGTCTGTCAATCGATTAAATTGTATCAATCACACGTCAAATTTGGCTGAGAAATTACCAATTCAATTTTAAAGCCATTATTGTGTTACATGAGAAAAGCATGAAATAGAATTTACTTACAAGTAGCTTCAGACAATTACATTTTTATTTTCATTCTTTTTGGGGTGGGGATTAGAAATATCCCTTTAATTAGTTTTTTATTAATATGGATTTTTAATGTTTATTTTATGTTTAAAAACTGTAATTTTGTGAAATATTATTGCAATTTAAAATAACAGTTTTCTATGTGAATATCTGTTAAACTGTAATGTATTTCTGTGATGCGCAGCTGTATTTTCAGCATCATTACTCCAGTCTTCAGTGTCACATGGTCTTCAGAAATCAGTATAATATGCTGATTTATAAAATGGCTGATAAAAATTCAGTGCCGAGTCACAGAAATAAATTATATTAAAGTATATTAAAATAGGAAACCAATATTAGAAACTGCAATAAAATTTTTGTTTTTAGTAATATTTTGTATTCATTTTAATATTGTTTTGATTTAATCAATATTAATTAATATTAATCTTGTCAGGTGCAATAGTAAAAACACAAGATAATATAAGATTTCAAAATATTTGCTTATTTCATATCCAGAGATGTTAGCCAATCACAGCAGAGGGTGTTTGAATTGAAGTCTTAAAGGAGACACACCCCTTTAAACAGTGTTCAAATCAGAGAGCTAAAATCAAGGTAAAGTGGCTTTTTATTCCTACATTTTTGATGAAGAAATCCTAATAATATTATGAGTGCACCTTAGGAAACATTATACAATAATAAAAATGCAGTTCACAAACCGTTAAAGTCTTTTTTTTTTTAATACTAATGTTTTATGGTTTATGTTTGGGAAGTATAGTTGAACTACTTTATTTTCTGAGTCCCTCGTAGTTCATGAAGCTTCAGCAGCACTAGTAAATGCAAAAGTTAAACTGCACACCACACACACACACACACACACACACACACACACACAC
>NW_015506627.1:205944-210944 GCF_001515645.1 Sinocyclocheilus grahami
AGAGAGACCCCTGCAGGCCTGCTGTGAAGGCCAGAGACTCAGACTCATCCATCGCCATCAGCTCTGCAGAAATGAAAAACAGTGAGACCTTCAGCAGGAGGTCAGAACCCAGAAACAGCCTCCAGTTCCTCAACCCTCACTCTCTCTCTCACACACACACACACACACACACACACACACACACACACGTGTGTCAGGTAGGACAGTACACCGCTGGGGGCCACAGCTCATCTCTACTGAACTCAAACACACTCAACATCACCGACGGCCTTCAAGTGCAGATGCAAAGATCACCATTCAGAGCTACACCAGCAAGGATGCATAAAAAAAATTAAATAAAGAAATAATTTAAAGAAAGTATAAAGAATCTAAAATATACAATAAAACACTAACTTTTTAGTATAATATTATATATAATTACATATACATTGTTTTATAATATATTATATGATAAGTATGTACATATTATAAAATATTATCAAAGTTTTAGTGTAAATATGTATAGTAAATGTGTGTGTGTGCATGCAAGTTTAAAGAGTTCTAAAAAATAATATGTAACTCATAAAAGATATAGTATAAAAAGCATATACAGCATATAAAGCGTACTGTATGAAACATTATAAAAGTACAAAAAAGCATAAAACATACATAATACATACAAATAATTTTGCATATTTATCATGGTAGATAGATAGATCTTGGCAGATACATCTTTTTCAGTTAGAGTTCAGAATTATGCCTCATCAACAGCATTTCTCTCCTGTGGGGTTCCCCAGGGTTCTGTTTTGGCTCCGTTGCTTTTTGCTTTGTATTTGTTGCCTCTGAGGCAATTGATAAGTACTTTTCAAGGTATATGCTATCACTTCTATGCAGATGATATTCAACTTTATATCTATTTTAAGCCCGATGAGATTATGAAATGATCTCTTCTTTTAAACTGTATTAATACTATAAAAGTCTGGATGGCAAACAATTACCTGCAGTTAAATTCTGAAAGAAAAAACCCAGAAGCTTGTGGAGGTGATGGAAAGTCTTGGCCCCTTATCACATTCTGTTAAACCTTGCCTTCGTAATCTGTGTGTTCATATGGGTCAAGCCATCAGTCTCGATCAACATGTTAAAAATGTGGATCTAAATAGTTTTTATAAGTTGAGAAACATTGCAAACGTGAGGCCATCTGTGTCAATAGTGGAGGTGGAGATGATTATACATGCTTTTATTTCCTCCTGCCTTGATTATTGCAATTGTCTTTTTATTACGTGTCTCAGTAATTCATCCCTGAAACGATTACAAGTGGTTCAAAATGCTGCTGCTAAGCTTTTAACTAAGTCCCCAAAGAGATCTCATATAACACCAATTTTGATTACGTTATATTGGCTCCCAATCAAATTTAGTTCAATTTCAAAATACTTTTCTTGGTTTTTACAGCATTGCAAGCTCCTGTTTATATAAATGAGCTATTGCAACCTTATAATTCTAGCAGAAATCTGAGATCCTCCAAACAGATCCTCACTCAAGATTAAAGACAAAAGGTGACTGTGCCTTTGGGGTAATTGCTCCAAAGTTGTGGAATGCTCTTCCCGTAAATCTCAGATATATGGACTCTGTGGACACTTTTAAAAAGTAGTTAAAATCTTACTTGTTTAAACTTGCATTTTTTTTTGTTTGCTATGGGGTTTTTTTTTGTAGGTTAGTAGTAGTTTTTTTCAATTGCTGTATGTTTTTCTCTATCTTGGATGTAAAGCACTGTGACGCTTGCTTTAGAAAGGCGCTATAGAAATAAAGTACTTATTATGGGCATTTAACAATTTTTGACTTTTCAGTCTGAGTTAAATCTCTTTTTTGGCTCATTTTATCTGTAAAAGAAAACCTGCTTAATAATTATGCACACCTGAATATAAGGAGTTTTCACTTCCAGCCTTCATGGACAGTTATATATCACTTATTATCACAAACGGATAGATAGACAAACGGATAGATAGATGGATGGATGGATGGTTCCTTGGTTCCTATTGACTTTCATTATACGAACAAAAATACAATTGGAACTGAAAATGTTCAGCTCCCAATATTTTTCAAAATATCTTCTTTGATGCCCTACAGAAGAAAGAAACTCGTACAGGTTTGGAATGACACGAGGGAGAGTAAATGATGACAGAACTGTCCCTTTAATCTTCCTCTGTTATATGACAGCATTTATCAGGCGGTCGCGGTTACCTGCGCATTTGGTGCGGGCTCTCAGCGGCGGCCCTGGGGCCCCGGTTCCTCCCTCCAGGGGCCGCGTCAGCAGCACGCTGATCTCGTACTCCGTGTCGGGGTCCAGATGGCCAATCTTGTGCGAGGTTTTATCGACGGGCTGCAGGTCGTACATGGTGCCGGAGACGGTGCGGTACTCCACCTCGCGGTTGATGATGGGCCCGTCTCCGTTGATGGAGTTCGCATTGAGCTGGATCCAGAGATATGTGGCCCCGACTGCCATGAGCTGAGGAGGAGCGATGGGAACCGGCGGCTCTGGGAGAACAGACAGAACATTTAACATGAATAACAGCGGAATTACAGCAAAAAATCAGCCGTTTAATCCGTACATAATCCATAATAACTCTTCCTCCAGTGAAAAAGTGCATCTGCTGTTGTCTCTCAACCTGAATATAAGGAGTTTTCACTTCCAGCCTTCATGGACAGTTATATATCACTTATAAAGGATTAAAATGAAATGATCAAAAAAATTCAAATGATCAAAAAAAATATGATCAGAATATAAACTTGCATAATAATTATATAGATGGATGGATGGATGGATAGATAGATAGATAGATAGATAGATAGATAGATAGATAGATAGATAGATAGATAGATAGATAGATAGATAGATAGATAGACAGATATACAGATAGATTGCATTTTTTTTTGTTTGCTATGGGGTTTTTTTTTGTAGGTTAGTAGTAGTTTTTTTCAATTGCTGTATGTTTTTCTCTATCTTGGATGTAAAGCACTGTGACGCTTGCTTTAGAAAGGCGCTATAGAAATAAAGTACTTATTATGGGCATTTAACAATTTTTGACTTTTCAGTCTGAGTTAAATCTCTTTTTTGGCTCATTTTATCTGTAAAAGAAAACCTGCTTAATAATTATGCACACCTGAATATAAGGAGTTTTCACTTCCAGCCTTCATGGACAGTTATATATCACTTATTATCACAAACGGATAGATAGACAAACGGATAGATAGATGGATGGATGGATGGTTCCTTGGTTCCTATTGACTTTCATTATACGAACAAAAATACAATTGGAACTGAAAATGTTCAGCTCCCAATATTTTTCAAAATATCTTCTTTGATGCCCTACAGAAGAAAGAAACTCGTACAGGTTTGGAATGACACGAGGGAGAGTAAATGATGACAGAACTGTCCCTTTAATCTTCCTCTGTTATATGACAGCATTTATCAGGCGGTCGCGGTTACCTGCGCATTTGGTGCGGGCTCTCAGCGGCGGCCCTGGGGCCCCGGTTCCTCCCTCCAGGGGCCGCGTCAGCAGCACGCTGATCTCGTACTCCGTGTCGGGGTCCAGATGGCCAATCTTGTGCGAGGTTTTATCGACGGGCTGCAGGTCGTACATGGTGCCGGAGACGGTGCGGTACTCCACCTCGCGGTTGATGATGGGCCCGTCTCCGTTGATGGAGTTCGCATTGAGCTGGATCCAGAGATATGTGGCCCCGACTGCCATGAGCTGAGGAGGAGCGATGGGAACCGGCGGCTCTGGGAGAACAGACAGAACATTTAACATGAATAACAGCGGAATTACAGCAAAAAATCAGCCGTTTAATCCGTACATAATCCATAATAACTCTTCCTCCAGTGAAAAAGTGCATCTGCTGTTGTCTCTCACATCAAAATCCAGCCACATATGTGTTTAGAGCTGTTTAAACGCTGCTTGATCTGTGCAGATTTCTCTCCTGATTCACACCAGAACACTGACTCACTGGAGGAGGAGTTATTATGGATTATAGACTCAATGTATTTGAGTTAAAACGTCTTAATGCTGGATGTGTTTCAGCTTTTGTCTTCTCCAGATGTTCACTGATGGACTGGAGTGCTGTGGATTATTGTGATGTTTTTATCAGCTGTTTGGACTCTCATTCTGACGGCACCCATTCACTGCAGAGCATCCATTGCTGAGACACTGATGCAGTGCTCCATTTCTACAAATCTGACTTGGATGGCTTGAGGATTAGCAAATCGGCACATTTGCATTTTTGGCTGAATTATTCTCGAAACTCGTAGCGCTGAATCAAAGCCTTTAGATTTCAGATCTCCTTTACACTGGTACTGCATGTCCTCAGACCGAACACAGCTGAAAACCTTGAAGATGCATGTAGAGAAAACAACAGCAGAGCATTAGCTGCACCTGAGCAAACAGTTCAGACTCCATCATATTTCCCCATCACGCTCATGTTTACATTAAAGCATCGTCTCTGACGGCACCCATTCACTGCAGAGCATCCATTGCTGAGACACTGATGCAATGCTACATTTCTACTGTTTTCTGGAATCTGCATTAAAAGGAGGTGAGTTTATGCTTAAAACAAGAACAAATATCTGCCAACGGGGCCAGAAAAAGTAAAAACTAATTCAAAAGGCAAACAGAAAAATCACTTATTTTTGATGCACTTCTCAGAAAACGAGACTTAAGTCACTGTACATCTCCAGTCAATGTATCTTGATTTCATGTTTACAGATTTGTACTGGAAAACAAGATCAAATCTGAGTAAAAAATTTTTTTTAACTGTGTGACAGTTTTCAAACTGCATTTATCTTTTTCTTTTTCTTTCCCCCCTGAGTTTGACAAAATGTCAAATTGCTGTTTTTATCCGCTCGTGTCCTTAAAGCAGAAATAACTGAGAATGTCAGCATGTTCTCCTGAATGTTCCTCTATCTAATGCTGTTTTCTGGAAACTGCATTAAAAGGAAGTGAGTTCCTTTTATCTACAAATATCTGCCA
>NW_015506627.1:216128-225518 GCF_001515645.1 Sinocyclocheilus grahami
CTTTGTAGAAAACGAAGCGTTTGAGAGAGGCGGGGCATAGAGGACCTACAATAATGTACAGTATTTGAAAAATAATGTGTTTTTTGAACATTAAAGCATGTCAACATATTCTGTTACACCAAATACACAAAATAATGATCTTTAAAAAAGCATCATATGACCCCTTTAATTGATTTTTCCGTACATTTCTGCCATATGTACATTAACTGAGTCACCACTGATAAGCTACCACTAAATATGTTGTAGAAAATTTATTTTCTGTAAAGCTGCTTTGCAACGATTTGTATTGTGAAAAGCACTATACAAATAAACTTGAATTTAATTGAATATAATCTTATATTTTGTTATATTTTTCACATTTGTATACTTTTATAACTTTTGTTTTTAGTACAATTTAAACTTTTTGTGCTTCAATTATTATTTATAAATGCTTTATATTTTTATTATTTTTGTACTATATCTTTTTATTCTGCTTTATTATTATACATTTATATATTATAAATGTATTTTCCAATAAAAATTTAAAATGTTAGATATAATTTTATTGCAGTAAAATTGTTACAAAATGACCAAAACAAATGCTGAGTCCATGTTGAGAAAACTCTCTGAAACTCTTCAGGAGACACAGGAGAGATTACTGGAGTCCTCAGAAACGTTAGACTTTCTATTTAATCTCATCTTGCTGTTTGGAAGTATTGTGTAAGATGTGATGGAGTGGTGGTGGTGTGTGTGTGTGTGTGTGTGTGTGTGTGTGTGTGTGTGTGTGTGTGTGTGTGTGTGTGTGTGTGTGTGTGTGTGACGGTGGCGTTGGATTCCATCAGATCCGCTGTAAGTATGTGTGTAAACGCTGTATTGTGTGTGAATGATGTGTGACGGATGTCTCTATAAAGCCCAGCCTTGCATCGCTGCATCAAACGGCCTGTTAGTGCAGATCTGTGACCCGCGGGTCAGTGCAGACGGATGGCCGTCTCTGAGAGGAACACACCCACACACACACACACACACACACACACACACACACAATATACAGTATATATACACACACACAAACACTATATATACACACACTATACACTATGTGCTGTACAAAAAAATTAAATCAGCTGAAAATGTGTGTATCAATGTTTCTATCTGTCCAAAACGAATAAATACGCATTATTTTACAAATACAATAATTAGTACACAAAAATTTACTATACACTATAAAACATAAAATCTATAGTATAGAAAATGTTTTTAAAAAGTATTAAATAATGTATAAAAAAGTAACAAAGATTTTATAAAAAAAATTTATAAAAAAAAACTATAGAAAGTTAAAAATATGCTATATCATTATTATTTTACATTTTATGTTACATAAGTTATATCATAATTTTTTTTTTAACTATAAAAGCTTCAAATAAAATATGAAACAAAAAAGCATAGCATTTTTACAAATTTTTTATAATCAAGTGTAAACATTTAATATGGTAACGCTTGGAGGAGCCAGGACAATTTTTAATATAACTCTGATTGGATTCGTCTGAAAGAAGGAAGTCTTATACACATAGGATGCCTCGAGGGTAAAACACAGGCTAATTTTCATTTTTGGGTGAACTAACCCTTTAAGTTTAAAATGTTTAAAATATACTACAAAACATTATAAGTTTAGTATAAAAAATATAAAAAGTTAAAACTAAGGTTTAAAAGCTTAAAGGGGTCATATGATGCTGCTAAAAAGAACATTATTTTGTGTATTTGGTGTAATGAAATGTGTTTATGTGGTTTAAGGTTAAAAAAACACATTATTTTCCACATACTGTATATTATTGTTTCTCCTCTATGCCCCGCCTTTCTGAAACGTGTCGATTTTTACAAAGCTCATCGGTCTGAAAAGCGAGGTGTGCTGTGATTGGCCAGCTATCCAGTGCGTTGTGATTGGCTGAATATCTCAAGCGTGTGACGGAGATGTTACGCCCCTCACCATACTGTGCTGCCCTGTCCGGCCGGAGCGACGAGACAAAAACATTAAAACCCATTATAAACGACGCATTTGTTGCATCCAGTGGGGACATAATTACGGATTATAATGACTTATACTGTCTTTGCAGCGAGCCGTGGAAACATAAAACCATGTCTGCATTTGTGATTGGAGCAATGACGAACAACAAGCGCTACTCTACACTGCTCAAAACTCGCGTTTGAATCGTCAGTGGCAAATTCTTTAAATATGAAAACTTACTTACAGTCTGTGAGTCAGAACAGCCGGCGCATTGTAGTCTACTCTCCCAGGATCAGGAGACAGTCCTCCATAAAATGTGCTGCACACATCTGAATATTTGGGTTGAAGTGTTCTGGAACAGTGTTGCAAATTCAACGTAACCACTGATTTCTAGTTTTGTCCTCTTTTGGAAGGCCAAACAAAGTAGTTTCGCTTTCACAACGAAGGGGCGGCCGATGGGCTTGAGTGAGCGGAGGCCAGTGGGCTAGAGTGAGGGGAGGCCGGTAGGCTTGAATGAGGGGAGGCCGGTGGGCTTGAGTGAGCGGAGGCCGATGGGCTTGAGTGAGTGGCGGCCGGCGGGCTTGAGTGAGCGGAGGGCTAGAGTGAGGGGCGGCCGGTGGGCTAGAGTGAGCGGAGGCCGGTGGGCTTGGGTGAGGGGCGGCCGGTGGGCTAGAGTGAGGGTTGGCCGGCGGGCTAGAGCGAGGGGCAGCCGGCAGGCTTGAGGGAGCGGAGAACGCAGGCTAGAGTGGGAGGGGGGCGGTCGTGTCCTCTTTTGGAAGGCCAAACAAAGTAGTTTCGCTTTCACAATGAAACACACAGCATCACACACGGTGGGCTTGAGAGAGCGGCTGCGGGCTAGATTGAGCGGCGGCGGGCTTGAGTGAGCGGCGGCGGGATAGAGTGAGGGGCGGCCGGTGGGCTAGAGTGAGGGGCGGCCGGCGGGCTTGAGTGAGCGGAGGGCGGCGGGCTAGAGTGAGGGGCGGCCGGCAGATTCGACGAAGGAGGCTTGCGGCAACCACATGTGACGACCCCGGGCTGGACTCCGCTTCGTCCACGGTGAAAGCCGATCCAGCGATCCACAGCGGTGGGCTAGAGTGAGCGGAGGCCGGTGGGCTTGGGTGAGGGGCGGCCGGTGGGCTAGAGTGAGGGTTGGCCGGCGGGCTAGAGCGAGGGGCAGCCGGCAGGCTTGAGTGAGCGGAGAACGCAGGCTAGAGTGAGAGGAGGCCGGCGGGCTTGAGTGAGGGGCAGCAGGTGGGTTTGAGTGAAGTATTTCCTCAGCGACCAGCACGGATCAGCTCTAGGCATGACGAAGCGGATATCATCCTCTTTTGGAAGGCCAAACAAAGTAGTTTCGCTGTCACAACGAAACACACAGCGCCTTCACGACATGGTGGCGGCAGCAACAATACTACAGCGAGAATAAAAGTTATGCCTTCTTTCTTTGCATGAACATTTGGGTGGTGTTATGCAAATCTTCCCACATCATGACGTCGATATGTGGGGGTGTGTTAGAACGAGCCATTTTAGGTAGGCGTGGTTGACTCTTAACTTTTATAAAGAATATCTCTTTGGATTTGAGACTTCAGTCTTTGCAACTTTACAGATCTTCTTTATGCACCAAGAGCTTGTAACACTCCAAAGAGAAAGGAAAAATTGAAATCACATCATATGACCCCTTTAAAATATACTGCAAAACATTCTAATATATAATTATAAATATTATAACAATTAAAAAAGTTATAGTATAAAACAAAAAAAATCATAAAATAAATAGGAAGAGTTCAAAATATAATATGAAACATTACAAAAATTTAGAAAATTATAAAAATATAAAAGTTTTTTGATTTATAGCTCTATAATCTAACTTGTGAATCAACACTGTACTGTTTAATGTTTCGATTTTTGTATTGGAAAATGACAACAACAAGAGGAGCATCATTTATTTGAGAGCATTAAACGCCAAACAGAAGGCGTGTCGCCCGGCCTGAGGGCGGAGCCTCTAATCGTGATTGACAGCTCTCCATCCGGACAGGCCGGATTAAAGCAATCAATCACATAAAGCCGTGAGGTAAAAACTACAGGAACATGAATTCAATTGAGCGAGAGAGACACAGAAAGAGCTGAAGAAATATTGAAGGCCATTAGCGCCGGAGAGCAGAGAACACGCGAGGAATCAGACGCGGGCGCCATAAATTCATATCAAATGACTGTTGAAGGGCTGCGTGAGAAAACACGGCCGCGGTCAAGGACGACTCTACCGTCAAACACATGCCAGAGACATTAACATAAAACACACACCAATATCCTCAGAGCTTCAGCTTCAGCTTCAGCTCCATCCATCCTTCACTCTCTCTCACACACACACACACACACACACACACACACACACACACACACGTTTGTTTCTGTGAACTGTGGGGACTTTCCATAAACTTATATTACTTTTATACTGACCACACACACACACACACACACACACACACACACACGTTTGTTTCTGTGAACTGTGGGGACTTTCCATAAACTTATATTACTTTTATACTGACCAAACTATATTTTCTATCCTCTAACCAAGTTCAGTTTTATTTCTAGTGCATGTTTAAGCATGGAACAAGGCCGACCTAAGTGCTGCACAACAAATAATAAAATACAATAAAAAGAGAAAAAAACGTAGACAAGAATAAAATCATACAAAGCAAACACAGCTACATATTAAAAGCCAAAGAGAAGAGATGGGTTTTAAGATGTGACTCAGATAAGGAGGAAGCCGTTCTAATGTGAACTGGTAAGTTGTTCCAAAGAGCGGGACCAGCCACTTCAAAGACTCTAGATCCCCTGGTCTTTAAGCAGGTTCTTGGGATCCGGAGGAGAAATTTGCCCTCCGATCTTAATCCCCTTGCTGGAACGTAAGGGTGGAGTAAATCAGACAAATAAGGAGGAGCTAGGTTATTTAGTGATTTGTAGACAAGTTGCAAGATTTTAACCTTAATTTGATAGTGAACTGGCAGCCAATGCTATGATCTCGAGAGGGGAGTAACATGATCAAACTTTTTACATCCCTTCAGGAATTTAGCTGCTGCATTTTGGACTACTTGTAGCTGAGAGATTTGGGACCTTGATATACCAAAATAGAGGGAGTTGCAATAATCCAGTCGAGACTTACTAAAGGCGTGAATAGCAACCTCTAGAGATCTTTCAAAAAGAAATTACTTGATTTTAGAAAGAGAGCGAAGATGGAAGAAGCTAGAACATACAACAGCACTAATTTGTTTATCAAATTTCAAGCATTTATCAAACTCCACACCCAGATTCTGAACTTAGGGAGAAATGAAGGAATTTAGGGTCTCGAGGTTCAGTTGATTACTTGCCCTGTGTTCAGAGGGGCAGAAGAAGATAACTTCTGTTTTATCTGTGTTCAAGAAGAGAAAACCTTTAGAGAGCCACGATTTGACATCATCAAGACATGCTAATAGAGTATCAACGGCATATTTTGTATTCTTAGTCATAGGCCAGTAATTTTGCATATCATCGGCATAACAGTGGAAGGAAACGCCATGTTTCCTAAAAATAGAGCCCAGAGGAAGAAGATGAAGAGAGAAGAGTGCAGGAGCTAAGATAGAACCCTGAGGAACCCCGCAGGTTAAGTTGCCTGGGGATTAGATAAAGCTTTTGATTTTTAAAGAGAAACTCCTATATTGGTTAAAAAAGATTTAAACCAGTTTAAGACCACCCCCCTCAGACCAACACAAGATGCCAAACGAGAAATGAGAATCTCATGAACTTGAACTTGAAATACATAAATGATATATGTCTTATTTAACATATTTAACTATTGCAGGTGTGTATAATATTCTGTGTTTGCATTTTGCTGTTTTTATTGATTTTGAGGAATACTGAATGTGTTTTTGTGCAGGTGAGATGAGTGAATACATGTTCATATTTAGTCTAGAGCTACAGTAAGATCATGTTCACACACAACGCTCTGCACTTACTCCTGATTTCTGTCACCGTGGCAACACCAGAGCTGTCAGTCAATAAATGGAAACAAAGTAACTGGCGTTAATTATTTGAAAAAGTAACTCAGCTATTTCCTTTTGAATTAAAAAGTATTGCGCTACTTTACTAGTTACTTTAAAAAAGTAATCTGATTACGTAACTCATGTTATTTGTAATGTGTTGTTACCTCCAACACTGTGTGTGTGTGTGTAAGCGTGTGTGAGGACTCACGTTTGATGGTCAGCTCTCCGTAGTTGGACACTCCTACGCCTCTGTTCGAGTGGACGATGCATCTGTAACGGCCAGAATCCTGTTTAGTCGTGTTCACCACATCAAACATGCCGATAAAACGCTGGTTATTCCACGGTTTGGTGGCTTTCATAGGAGCTTCACGACCGCCGATTCCCTGCAGACCAGAGAGAAGAGCAGAGGAGCAGTGAGTTATTTAGAAAGGACAAATAAAATATTCATTCACACAACATAAACACACTCATTCACACACTCACACCAAAGGTGCAGGTTTGATTTTGGCATTGGTGGGGACGTAACTGCAAACAACAGACAATTAATTGTTTGATCAAAATTATTGCTAGGGATAATTTAGTAGTGTCTGATATTAATAGGATTATGTCACAGTGTCTATACTAAACTCTACATGCTTGAGAATCATAACAAGTGATGGAGACTAGTTCTCTCCATAAATATGAAGAGCTCAAACAACAGATTAATGAGTTACTCCAAATTTCACAAAAAGCTTATGGACATGATTATAATATAATTCAGACACTGAAGTGAGTTGCTGTTTTTGTCTTTTCTGGGGAAGATTCATTCACTTATTTTGTACACAGAGACATTTTGCTCAGATTTATTTAATGTTCATCTGATCTCATTTTGTACGTGACTTTTCTTTCTGTTTTAAAGATGTTTCCTTCGGATTGTTTGACTAATACAGGAAAATATAACTCAATGAATCTGTGTTTCCCGCCAGCTAAATTGAACACACAGAAACACAAATCTGGCTCTAAACCTCTCTTTTCTTTATTCAGAGTTGATCTAGACAAGTCAAGGAAACTATCCAAAGTTCTGTTCATCCTAAAGCAGTCAAAACGGCATCTCTATATTCATCCTGTGTGTCTTAAGATGAAAAAACAACAACATGGTTTCTACGCTTTTACTGTAATAAAACCAAGGTTAATTTTCTTAAAAGATTTGTATTTGTGTATTCTTTCTTACTTTCTTTTTTCTTTGTTTTGTTTTTATAACTGTACTGCCTTAACGGATTGGAGATTTCAGGAGTGCGGATCAAATGAGTTGCGATCTGCGCTCCGAAGTTCCGATCTGAATCAAATGATTCCCGATATGTTATTCCGATCAATGCACTGCATAGTCCCACTCTGAATCATGATTCGCGAACCATCATTTCAGATCAGGACTTCGGAGCGCGGATTACGGATCATTCAATTTGTGAAATGATTCATGAACTTCAAAAAATGAAGGGCTCTTTTGAACTGGTTTTTGCTAGTGAATCACTTGAACTGAATGATCGAAGTCACGAGTTTGAGTACATCAGAGAATCAGAGCATCAGAGAATAGACTTCAACATTCTACTCTTTTTATAAATCGTTACATAATCTAGCTCCTGTCTACCTCTCTGAACTCCTTCATTTATTCACTCCATCTAGAAGCCTTAGATCTTGCGACCAGGCTTTGTTGGTAGTTCCACATGTTAGACGTAAGCGTAAAGGGGCGCGTGCATTTGCGGTGGCAGGGCCACGGCTTTGGAATACCCTGCCTTTAGAAATTAGAATGGCCCCTTCTCTGCCTGTCTTTTAGTCCCTGCTAAAAACCTATCCGTTTTCCTTAGTGTATTGATTACTGTTATTCAGTAATTTTTTAATGGGTTGTTCATAATTTCTCTTCTGTAAAGCACTTTGGTCAGCCTAGCGGCTGCTTTAAATGTGCTATACAGATAAAATTAACTTGAACTTGAACTTGAGTTTGAATCAATCGGAGCAGTTCCAGCGTAAATGACTCACTCAATTGAATCCGTTTGTTTGTTCCTCTTTTCGCGTCTTCAGTCATGTTTACACGACACTGTCAGCACTACTACTGGCGTAGCTCGCTAGTTTTATAACATTAACACTCTCACACACACACACACACACACACACTGCGGTTCCCTCCAGCTGTCAGCAGGTTCAGCAGGCAGATGGAGGCCATTTGTTCGTCAGTGATATTTCTTCATTACTGTCATCAGGGACTCTGCTCTTAATGTCTGGATCGCTTTCCTCTGTTAATGAGGATGTGTTTGTTTAAGTGACAAACTGCCGAGCTGAAGGAACGCTAACAAACTACTCAGACATCTCTCACACTCCTTACAGGAGCCTCAACTAAACTGAACTATTCTGTTCTCAGTTGCTCTGATTATAAGCACAAGTAACACAAGCTCTATAGTCCTAGGCCCGTATTCACAAAACATCTTCAGGCTAAAAGTAGCTCATAACTTGCCGATTTAGGAGAAAATCTTAAAAATAATGGGCGTGTCAGTCCTAAATTTAGAACTCCTAAATTTTTGTTCTAAGAGTATTTCACAAAGAGTTTTAGCGCTAAAACTAGCTCCTAAATCTGTTAAACATTAGGAGTAGTAAAGAGGACTCCTAAGTCACTAAGACCAAATCTGAACTATCCTAAAATGGCTGTTGCCAGCAATCTACCTCGGAATATAAACATTTTAGAAACATCTGACGATAATGAGCTTTTAAAATGCTATCGGCTTTGGTTTGGAGGTTATCCCAACTCCAAATTTTTGATTATAACCTTAATATTCTCGCGTTCAGTTTTTTTTTAAATTTATGTTTGCATGTCTTACTATCAGCCATGATTATTCTACTCTGCTAATTAAAAGGCTGTTGATATGCATATTACCAAAATTGTATTAGTCGCAGAAAAAAAAATTCCACATGAAGTGGTGAAATCACGCACTCCGTGACGGACAAATCTTTAACGGCTGGTCTATGTGGTAATATAGTACATCGGGCAGGACATCCATATGCTCTCCTAACATTCATCGACCTCAAATATGGCTTATCATATGAAATATGTATGTAGTAGCAACTTTACATGGCAGCTCAATATAATGTTAGCCTAGAAAAAAGTGCGCAGTTCACGTGTTTGTGCGGAGCGGGGAAGCTGAACATTGGCGTGCTTGGGATATACTGCATGACAGATAGAGGCGCGGCTGCGATCAATGGCTCTTAAAATACTTCGTCATCTTTGGTCATACAGATAAGAGTAATGCATCTTTTGTATCTGTAAAGACTCTACGTTTATTTGTGTGCACTCAGAATAACAACGAAACGTTGTGCTTTTGTAAAATAATGAAAGCAAACAGGATGCGCTTTCTGCCGTCTCGG
>NW_015506627.1:225907-231376 GCF_001515645.1 Sinocyclocheilus grahami
TCAAATAGAAAACAAATATTCTCAGATTATGTAATCCGTATGAAACATGCATACAGGCGCATACTGCAGAGATGACGAGTCAGTGTCGCCGACTTCATCTCTTAAACCGAAAACAGAAAGCACTAGAGTAACAATCAATTATTAAAATGTTAATGCAGTGTACTTGCTGTTTTTCCCTAACACATTCACAATTATTATATTTGCCGGCAATCCTTTTTTGCATGCGCTTGAGCACTTATTAGGCTATGCAGGCAATTAAAGGCTCATTATTATGATTTATATGGTTTATTAATAAAAGTGTGACTAATAGTCGACTAATGCTTAAAATGAACGACTACTAGTCGACCAGAAAAACCTTTAGTCGAGGGCAGCCCTAATGCATATTGACTAATTGTTTACGAGAAGCATACATATAAGAGGCTAAGAATTAGCTGAATATATAGCCTACTTGTTTAATTAGTGACACTTAGCCTGCATTTTAAAATCTTTATTTGAATGTGGCAATTAACATTTTTATTTGAATATGGCAACATAACATTGCGCTCTACAATATTTCTATGAAAAAATCTCTGACAGAGAATATCAGCCAATCACTGTGTGCATAGTTAATAAGCTTGATGACATCATCCATAGCAACGAGGTCAGCCCCGCCCCCTTACTCTGAGCTTAAGACTTCTGTCTATTCCTTAGTAAACGTTTGTCTCAGCAGCTTTGTGAACAGGTTTTATGAGAAAACTCTTAGCTAAAAACTTTTACTGCTATTTAGAAGAACTCTTAGTGGTAAGATAAAATGTTTTGTGAATACAGGCCCTGATCAGTATAAAATAAAATCATTTTATTGACAAATTTATTAAATTTTTTGGTTCACATCTACATAACATCAAAACCAAGCTACAAAAAGCGTTAGCGAAGGATTTTGAAGAACTGTTTTGAAACAGTTTTCACTTAGAAATTGTCAGTAAATTTCACAATTAATTACAAAGTAATGGAAAGTAAGACATAGAGTGAAATGGGAAATTCTGAAGTAGAAAAGCTATTTGTTTTGGTTGTAAAACATACTCCAATAAATGTTGTTTTACTCACAATTTAAAAAAACAAAAAAAACAACAACAAACATTTTTTAAAGTCTATATCAAACAAAACAAATTTCTTATTGTTGGTATTTATTATTAAATATAATGGGAAACCCTGACATACAGAACTGTGTTTAAATGTGTTAATTGTCATTTGTAAAAAAAATCCAAACACAAATAAAAAAATTCTTAATGGTATTGAAAAAGGCTTCAACTGTATAATATGAAATGTTATTATTTATATATTTATGGCTAGGATTTTTCATTATATATCCACATAACTGCATTAAAACCAAACTACACACAAAAAAACTGATGTAGAATTTACTTCGAAAAAAAATTTAATTGTAAATCAAGTAGATTTTACTAATAAAGGAACAACAATTAACACATGGAATGAATTTAAAAAATTGAAGTATAAAGACTGAAACAGCGTTATATTTTTATTTTATATTTTTATATATATATATTTTATATTTACAGTGTATATCAAACACAAAAAATTATCTATTAATATTTGTATTCAATATTTTTGTCTTGTTTTACAGTTACTATATCTTCACGCCCTTAAGTTAAGATATAATTTACCTAAAATGTAAAACTCCATAATACATTAAAACTTATTGTAAGAGAATAATTGTTTTATTTTTCAACTATTTTTTTTATTTTTATAAATTGTATTTTTCTTCGTTTTACGCATATGTCTCACAAAATGTTATCTGATACATATTTCACAAGTAAAAATGGACTTAAAGCAAAATATACATAAAAAAAAAATCTTACTAGACAGTTTAAGTAAATGTATTTTGTTTTTAAAGGAGGTTTAGAAAACAAAAATAGCCTACTGATAGAATGTAACGACATTACAGCATCAGAGCGTCTGCGTGTGAGAAGAAAGGCAAACTCAACGCAGCTTCATTAATGATGCCGAACCGTCACGCGTCCCAGCGGACAGATGAGGCCCTAAACGAGCCTCTGGGTTTAATGAGGCGCTCTGCTGCGGGACATTCAGAGCAGATTCAGGGGAAGAGCTGCTGTTTCTTCATTTGTCATTAACACACACGTGCTGCGGTCTGCAGATGATAAAGTCATCATTACTAACAATATCAAAACCTCACCATACCATATTACTGCGTTACAAAGTCCACGATACCATATTTATTGCGATATTTAAAAAGAAAAAAAGACAAATGAAGAATTAGGAAAAAAAATTAATTTTGTACATTTTAAAGATAAATTATTCTATCTAATGCACTTTGAGAGTTCAGAATTAAGAGCTCCAGCCCATGTTTCTTAACTAAGAAAACCTAAGTCAGAAAAAGCCAGTGAATTGATTTGTAGCTGAACTTTATTTGTGATCTACTGTCTCAGTCTAAGTTACATTCACACTGGTGTTTTAGAAGCCAAACAAATTAGAATAGAATAATAATAACAACAACAAAGACAGTAGTAGCCACATATTGTAAAACAATTGCACTGTAAAATAAATGAAAATGAATATGTATATTATTTTTGCTTTACACTACAGTAGGGAAATAAATTACAATACTTCTTTCCTAATTTGTGAAAACAAACTCAGTAAACTCAGTGTGAACGAGTCGTTCTGAGACGCAAACACCGGATCACGAGCTGATCGTCTGAACGAAGTGTGCGCTTCGCTTTGAATCAGACTTGATGAAGAGATGAAGTATAGTGCTTTCGGTTTGAGTTCGTTTCACAGATACTGTGCCAAAGCATAATGCCCCAAAACACAACTTTAAACACCTTTTATGTTAGAGTAAGAAGTTTAAATATATTAAAAAAACTACTCTTTTTGCCCAGCCTATCATTTCATATCATATCGTCATGTGACCACGAAAATATCGAGACCGCTTTGATACCGCGATATTGATAATATCGTTACAACCCTATTACTAACGCAGTAATAGTCAGTGTTACCAACTTAGCAATTTTGTTGCAAAATTTAGCAACTTTTAAGACTTACCCAAGCAACTGTTTCTTCCAAAAGCACCTAGCAACAAATATAGCAATTTTTTTTAATTTATTTGGCAACTTTTAGCAACGTTTGATAAGCAAACCAAAGATGCCTAACAGTCCACACATCACGTGAATTGAGTTAGCTGCTATTTGCAATTGTTCAATTTAATAATAATAATAATAATAATAATAATAACTGAATAATTGTTCATTTATGATACACATTGTTAGTAGCTTGTACCTGCAATTGGTGATCAGGTAATGGAAAAGATATTAGTAATTTTCCAAGAGAATATCCATTATCACCATGTAATCCAAAAACACAATGCGAAATTTAAAATGCAGGTAAAAAACCAATACGGAAAATTCTTTCATATTAACTTAGTAGATTGTGCCATATTTTTACAGAGTGTAGCATACTAACTAACTCCTAATACACTACTTAAAGCATAATTGTTGAGAATGTGTAGTATTACTAGTTTTACTAGCTATTAAGACAAAAAAAACTTTAAAATACAGTTATTTATATTTTAATGTTATATTATGCATATGTGTCCCTGCAGCACAAAAGCAGTGTTGAGTCGCTGGGGGATATTTGTAGCAATAGCCAACAATACATTGTATGGGTCACAATTATACATTTCTCTTTTATGCCAAAAATCATTAGGATATTAAGTAAAGATCATGTTCCATGAAGATATTTTGTAAATGTCCTACCGTAAATATATCAAAACTTCAGAAAAAGCC
The DNA here is from genome assembly GCF_001515645.1 of Sinocyclocheilus grahami. NCBI lineage: Eukaryota > Metazoa > Chordata > Actinopteri > Cypriniformes > Cyprinidae > Sinocyclocheilus > Sinocyclocheilus grahami. The sequence goes on from NW_015506627.1 coordinate 229,705, forward strand.
AGTGAATTGATTTGTAGCTGAACTTTATTTGTGATCTACTGTCTCAGTCTAAGTTACATTCACACTGGTGTTTTAGAAGCCAAACAAATTAGAATAGAATAATAATAACAACAACAAAGACAGTAGTAGCCACATATTGTAAAACAATTGCACTGTAAAATAAATGAAAATGAATATGTATATTATTTTTGCTTTACACTACAGTAGGGAAATAAATTACAATACTTCTTTCCTAATTTGTGAAAACAAACTCAGTAAACTCAGTGTGAACGAGTCGTTCTGAGACGCAAACACCGGATCACGAGCTGATCGTCTGAACGAAGTGTGCGCTTCGCTTTGAATCAGACTTGATGAAGAGATGAAGTATAGTGCTTTCGGTTTGAGTTCGTTTCACAGATACTGTGCCAAAGCATAATGCCCCAAAACACAACTTTAAACACCTTTTATGTTAGAGTAAGAAGTTTAAATATATTAAAAAAACTACTCTTTTTGCCCAGCCTATCATTTCATATCATATCGTCATGTGACCACGATCAATCTCTCATATTCTCTCCAGATCAATAAAACAATCTCAACTCTGTCTCAAACTCTGCTCAGATTTGACAAAATAAACAAAGTTTGCAATCAACAGTCAGAGATCTCAACAGGAACTCAAATATTTCTCTTATTCTTCAGTATTTTGAAGTCTATGTAACTTCCATAACCACTGTTGCATCGAAAGCAAACTATATCTAACAAAATGAAATTTCAGTAATTTTATCAATATTTTTATACATTTTTAAAATCTTGTTTTAGTTACTATATCTACAAGTTAAGATATAATTACCTAAAATCATTTTCAGAAAGTAATTCCTTCATTTGTATTAGGCAATTGTTTATTTTTTTAAATGTTGCTTTTCTTTAAGCACAGACCTCACAAAAAATTACGCAGGTTCCTGCTAAAACAAGAAAAAACTATACCAGACTAAAAAATGATTGATAAAGGAAACATTGTTATTTAATCATGTTGTTTTTTCTAGTTACTACAGTATATCTACACACTTTTAAATTAAGATATAATTACCTAATAAATAATTGATCATAATTTCATCGTTTGTTCGTTCATTCATTCATTCATTTTGTTCGTTCGTTCGTTCGTTAATTCATTAATTCATTCATTCATTCGTTAGTTCGTTCGTTAATTCATGCATTCATTTTGTTTGTTCGTTCAGTTGTTCATTTTGTTAGTTCGTTCATTCATTCATTCATTCAATCTTTCATTCATTCTTTCATTCGTTCATTCGTTCATTCGTTCGTTTGTTAATTCGTTCATTCATTCATTCGTACATTCGTACGTTCGTTCATTCATTCATTCATTCATTCTTTCATTCGTTCATTCGTTCGTTTTCTAATTCGTTCATTCATTCGTTTTCTAATTCGTTCATTCATTGATTAATTCATTCATTCATTCATACGTTCGTTCGTTAGTTCGTTCATTCGTTCATTCATTCGTTTGTTAATTCGTTCATTCTTTCATTCGTTCATTCGTTCATTTTCTAATTCGTTCATTCATTCATTCATTCATTCATTCATTCATTCATTCATTCATTCATTCATTCATTCATTCATTCATTCATTCATTCATTCATTCATTCATTCATTCATTCATTCATTCATTCATTCATTCATTCAT
>NW_015506627.1:231514-232304 GCF_001515645.1 Sinocyclocheilus grahami
TCGTTCATTCGGTCATTCATTCGTTCGTTCATTCATTCATTCGTTCGTTCATTCGTTCGCTCGTTCATTCATTCACTCATTCATTCGTTCATTCATTCATTCATTCATTTGTTCATTCGTTGATTCATTTTGTTCGTTCGTTAATTCTTTCATTCATTCATTAATTCTTTCATTCGGTCATTCGTTCGTTTGTTAATTCATTCGTTCATTCATTCATTTTGTTTGTTTGTTCGTTTGTTCATTCATTCATTTTTTTTGTTCATTCGTTAATTCGTTCGTTCATTCGTTCATTCGTTTGATTCGTTCGTTCATTCATTCGTTCGTTCGTTCGTTTGTTCGTTCGTTTGTTTATACCTAAAAAAGGAAAACAAATATTCTGAAATCAAATCCTATTCTCACTGAGACTAAAACATCTCATGCAATCGCTCACATTTTCTCTAGTTTAATAAAACAAGCAATTATGTCCAAAAACACTGCAATAATCTCATTTTCTCTAAAACAAGCAATTATGTCCAAAAACACTGCAATAATCTCTTCAGTTTCAGACAAGATTCATTTCGTTCGTTCGTTCGTTCGTTCGTTAATTCATTCATTCGTTCATTCGTTCGTTTGTTAATTCGTTCATTCATTCATTTGTACATTCGTACGTTCGTTCTTCGTTCGTTCATTCATTCATTCTTTCATTCGTTCATTCGTTCGTTTTCTAATTCGTTCATTCGTTCGTTTTCTAATTCGTTCATTCGTTCGTTTTCTAATTCGTTCATTCATTCATTCATTCATTCATACGTTC
>NW_015506627.1:232626-243673 GCF_001515645.1 Sinocyclocheilus grahami
TTCATTCGTTCATTCGTTCGTTTGTTAATTCATTGGTTCATTCATTCATTCATTTTGTTTGTTTGTTCGTTTGTTCATTCATTCATTTTTTTTGTTCATTCATTAATTCGTTCGTTCATTCGTTCATTCGTTTGTTCGTTTAATTCGTTCGTTCATTCATTCGTTCGTTCGTTTGTTTGTTTGTTTGTTTATACCTAAAAAAGGAAAACAAATATTCTGAAATCAAATCCTATTCTCACTGAGACTAAAACATCTCATGCAATCGCTCACATTTTCTCTAGTTTAATAAAACAAGCAATTATGTCCAAAAACACTGCAATAATCTCTTCAGTTTCAGACAAGATTCATTTCGTTCGTTCGTTCGTTCGTTCGTTAATTCATTCATTCGTTCATTCGTTCGTTTGTTAATTCGTTCATTCATTCATTCGTACATTCGTACGTTCGTTCTTCGTTCGTTCATTCATTCATTCTTTCATTCGTTCATTCGTTCGTTTTCTAATTCGTTCATTCGTTCGTTTTCTAATTCGTTCATTCGTTCGTTTTCTAATTCGTTCATTCATTCATTCATTCATTCATACGTTCGTTCGTTCGTTCGTTCATTCGTTCATTCATTCGTTTGTTAATTCGTTCATTCATTCATTCGTTCGTTTGTTAATTCGTTCATTCATTCATTCGTTCGTTTGTTAATTCGTTCATTCATTCATTCGTTCGTTTGTTAATTCGTTCATTCATTCATTCGTTCGTTTGTTAATTCGTTCATTCATTCATTCGTTCGTTTGTTAATTCGTTCATTCATTCATTTTTTTTGTTCATTCATTAATTCGTTCGTTCATTCGTTCATTCATTCGTTCATTCGTTCGCTCGTTCATTCATTCGCTCATTCATTCATTCATTCATTCATTTGTTCATTCGTTGATTCATTTTGTTCGTTCGTTCATTCTTTCATTCATTCATTAATTCTTTCATTCTTTCATTCGTTCATTTCGTTCGTTTTCTAATTCGTTCGTTTTCTAATTCGTTCGTTTTCTAATTCGTTCATTCATTCATTCATTCATTCATACGTTCGTTCGTTCGTTCATTCGTTCATTCATTCGTTTGTTAATTCGTTCATTCATTCATTCATTCATTCATTTTGTTCATTCGTTCATTCGTTCATTCATTAATTCATTCGTTTGTTAATTCGTTCATTCATTCATTCATTCATTCATTCATTCATTCATTTTGTTCGTTCGTTCATTCGGTCATTCATTCGTTCGTTCATTCATTCATTCATTCATTCGTTCATTCGTTCGCTCGTTCATTCATTCGCTCATTCATTCATTCATTCATTCATTTGTTCATTCGTTGATTCATTTTGTTCGTTCGTTCATTCTTTCATTCATTCATTAATTCTTTCATTCTTTCATTCGTTCATTCGTTCATTTGTTAATTCATTGGTTCATTCATTCATTCATTCATTTTGTTTGTTTATTCGTTTGTTCATTCATTCATTTTTTTTGTTCATTCATTAATTCGTTCGTTCATTCGTTCATTCGTTTGTTCGTTTAATTCGTTCGTTCATTCATTCGTTCGTTCGTTTGTTTGTTTGTTTGTTTATACCTAAAAAAGGAAAACAAATATTCTGAAATCAAATCCTATTCTCACTGAGACTAAAACATCTCATGCAATCGCTCACATTTTCTCTAGTTTAATAAAACAAGCAATTATGTCCAAAAACACTGCAATAATCTCTTCAGTTTCAGACAAGATCTCAACTCTGTCTCAAACGCTGCTCAGCAACATTTGCAAATCAAAAGTCAGAGATTTCAACAGGAACACAAATATGTCTCATAAGAAGATCCGAGCTGCTCTTCTAATTCATTTATAGCTCTATACTAATTCTATTGTAAATCCAACACACATGCTGATTCATTGATTAGAGTTCAATGCAATTTTAACCACAATCTCTTCAACTGTGTAAGCATTTCAATATGTTTTATTACTGATATCAATATCACCCTCTCAACACAAAAATCATTATTGGTTCTCATTTAATCTGCGCTCAGCTAATAATATTCCCCTAAAACTCTAACCTTAACTCTATTGATTTAAGAGTGAGCGGAGGCCGGCGTGTTCTCATTAGTCTCTACAACAAAGCGCACTCATATCTGGGTCAATATGCATTGAAAACCAAACGCATCTGAGAGATGAAAGCTCATTTAAATCAGGTTATGATGTCTAATATTTGACTGGGTCCTCTCGCAGGCCGCTCTGACCTTGAATTGAGCCGCAAAAACACTGCTAATTCAATCAGTGCCTGCCTCCATTAGTCCTCGCACTCTTCAATATTTCAGCAGCCATATTTCATCTCTGAGTATGTTCAGAAAGAAATACTACACTAAAAAATGCTAGGTTGTTTCAACCCAACTTTGGGTCAAATATGGACTAACCCAACTTTTGGGTTAAAAATTTTACATTTTTAAATGTGCCACTATCCTAGGTTTTGCCCGTTTGTCAGTAAGAAATTTTACTCATTTAAAGCACAGTAAAATTGAACATGCTCTCTTATTCTTTTATATATTTTAATATGCACAGGTCAGAATAAGAATGTTGTTTGAATTTTTACATAAATATTGTGTTACACTGAATGACAATGTGACATTATTTCAACCAAACTTTGATATTTTATTCTCCAAAAACTTATTTGAAACCTTAAAAGTAGACACTTCACTAACATTTAATGTGCTTTCTGTGGACATAAAACCACTTTTGTAAATTTCTTTTGATGCGGACAACTTAACGTCTTTGACCCACATATGAATCCAAACAAACACTGACAAATCTATTAAAATCAAGTTCCCAGGTTCCATAACAGTTAAATAAAAGCTGCCTTGTAAGTGTGCTGCCTATGTAGACAGCAGAATCCCTCTTGACCCTTTCCACCCTCCTCCATTCATCCTGCTAACAGCGTCTCTTTTACACCCTGATATCTCTCCAGCACTACATGAAAGCTTTATCGTCTTCTTCTCTCCTCTGTTCTGTCTTTTGTTTTCTTTATTACACTCTCTTTTATGGCTCGACTTCAATGCCTGGAGAAAGACAGACGATATTGATATTTGGAGGGTGGCAGGAAAAGGCCAAGGCGCGGGTGATGAGGGAGCTTTTACGACAGAGACGGTAAGAGGCTTACTGCACTGATGGCCCTTGAGGACCACGTTCTTGATGGCCAGCAAGCCGCGCTGCCCGGAGGTCACCGCTTCAAAGACGATCTGCGGAGGAAAGAGAAAGCTCATAAGCACAGTGATAAATGGACACGTTCTCAAAATGCCACACACAGGAGTCCCACAGGGCTCGAGAAGGTGAGGCTTTACACAACGGCGCGCGAAGATGAGGACAGCACCATTCACAACTGTCATTAGTGCTCATTAAAACACCATTTGACTTTAGTTATTGTTTTTTTTTTCATGACCCCTTTAACTTTATTCGTTTATTCATGCAAAAATCCAAATATATGACAATTTTATGAATGCATGATATTTATATGCATTTCAAAATCTTTATCACAACTATTAATTCATTTATTTTTATGCATTAATGGAAAAAATTTTTTTTGAGTAAGAATCCACTACTGTCAATTAGTCAGTTTCGCCTTTGATGAGCATAAAAAAAATAATTTAAAAGTAAAAAAAATACTTTCAATTGCTTTCAACTTTATATAAATGTTTCTTTCTCTGGATTTTGGTTTTTATTTTAATATTATTACTATTTTTATTAATTTTTTTTATAATTGAGAATGTGACAAATTGAAAAATGACAGTAGACATAACAAATTACAGAAAACTTAACAAAAATCACCACCACCAACAAAAAGGAATAGCCTATATCAAAACCAAAGACAGATATATGAATAAACATACAATGCAAACACTTTCCACAGCCTTTTAATATATGATAGGGAGAGAAATAATAAATAAGAGAAAAAATAATGTTAGCGTACAGTTGTGATGTATACTAATAATGACAATAATAAGTCTACATTTAGACTTTGGCTTTAGTTATTGGACCAAACTTGTTAAATCTGCGGCGTAAGGGGAGCGGGCTCCAAGGGTGCTCATGGTGAATCGGTTGTCTGTCAGATGGCAGCGTTTATAGACGCGGTAAATCACGGCTCTATCAGTGAGGTGCTGTGGCAGCATGTGCTAAATCTGCTCACTTATACAACCAAACAATTCAACTCGACAGCCGGACTCTGGGGGTCAGGGCTAAAGAGCGCCGAGTGAAGGATTCTGGGATGCATGCTCTTTGCTAAGGTTTCTATTATGATGCATATTCAGTGTGTATTCTCTGGCGCAGGGCAACGTCACGGTCACACTGACCCACGCCAGCTGTTGATGACATGATAAAGCATTTCAAATGAAATATACAGTGAAATATAGTTGAGATCAGCTGCTGTAGCCAAAAACTTGTAGTTTTAGTTTTGCAATAATTGTTTTAAAGTTTGTTTTTAATGCCATGTCAGCTTCTTGGGCTATTTTAATGCCAAAAGCCATACTTAAAATTTTAAAATAGAAACTAATTAAGATATTTAAGAACCATTTTTCCTAAAAATTCTAAAACCAAATTTTGATTAAACATTTTTCTGTCATCATTCACTCTCCCTCACGATGTTTCAAACTTGTATGACTTTCTTTCTTCTGTGGAACACAAGGTTTACGAAAAATGTTCCTGCTACTGTGCTACTGTGTTCAATAAAGTAAATGTATAGCTTGACCAGTGTTGCCAAGTCTGCATTTTCTCTGTGGAATTGGACTACTTAAACACTGTTACCACAGGTTGTTTTTCATGTCTGCGGGTTGAAGCGACCCCAGTAAGGTAATATTTAGTCCCTAGAATGTGAATTTTACTAGGGGAACCCTGCCAAAATACCCTGAATTTTGTCCCGCAAAACGCGATTTTTACCGGGGATCCCCTCGAAATGCGATTGGGCTTGTTTTTGGCTAGTTTTGAGTTGCAGTTGGGCGGGTTTTGTTGTGAAAACCTGGCAACCCTGATCTTGACATCACGAATTGAATTAATTCAAATATGTATCTCTTCATCACATAAACCAAACCTTAGATGACATGGAATATATAGCAAAATCATATGGACTATTAAACTAAATGTATGATTCTGTTATCTTTTACTCTCCCCAAAGTTATTTAAAACCCGTATGACTTTCTTTCTTTTGTCAAACACAAAATACGTTATTTTGAAGAATGTTTTCTGTCCATACAATGAAATTCAATGGGGTCCAATGCTGTTTGGACCTTAAATAAGCTTAAGTGTTCCACTAAGAAAATCATGCAGGTCTGGAACATCATGAGAGTGAGTAAATTATGCTAGAATGATCATTTTGACTAATCTATCCATTTCAAGTCACATTTGGACTCTTAGTGATTTCTCCAATCTTTCATGTTTCAGAGAGTTTGGCCTGACATGAGGGTGAGTATATGAAGTTCTTCAATTTTAAGGGACTGAACTGTAATTGAACGTGGATAAAAGTATATTTAAGTTGACCAGCAGTCGCTGCCGTATCAAAACAAACATAAACAGAGATGCTGATGTTTGACTGTCCAATCAGAGAGTACAGAGGGACAGGATTCCCCTGGAGGACACACGCACAGATGAGGAACAGGAATGAATGGCTTCTTCGGGAACAGGGTGCGGTTCTCCAGACACACACACACTGCAGCTGCTGCATCACTTTAACCACGTCATTGCCATCAGCAGACTCTTACCGCTCTTATGGACCTGGACGAGACAGAGATGAGTCATGGTTTGATGAGATGAGTCGTGAGACTAGATGAGAAGTGATGATATGAGAGGAGAGATCAGATGAGACAAGACAAATCAAGAGGTGAGGTGAGACAAGATGAGATGATAGGAGATGAGCGGAGGCTAGATGAGAGCTGAGATGAGATAAGAACAGAGAATGGGAGAAGAGAACAGACGAGTTGAGACAAGATGAGAAGAGACAAGTGATGATATAACACAAATGAGATGAGACTAAAGGACAGATAATATAATATGAGAAAAGACTAGAGCAGAGGTGAGCTGAGAGAAGATGACATGAGACAAGGTTTAATGAGATTAGATGAATCAAGATATTCAACAAAAGACTAGATGAGAGCTGAGATGAGACAAGAACAGAGAACGAGATGAGACGAGACGAGACGAGATAAGACAAGGCTACACTAGACGAGGCGAGACTAAATTAATCAAGATATTCAAGAGAAGAGTAGAGGAGAGCTGAGATGAGACAAGAGAAGAGAATGAGACGAGACAAGACGAGATTAAATGAATCAAGATGTTCAAGAGAAGACTACATGAGAGCTGAGATGAGACAAGAGAAGTGAATGAGACGAGACGAGATGAGATGAAATGAATCAAGATATTCAAGAGAAGACTAGATGAGAGTTGAGGTGAGACAAGAGTAGAGAATGAGATGAGACGAGACGAGATGAAATGACTCAAGATATTCAAGAGAAGACTAGATGAGAGCAGGTCAGAATAAGAATGTTGTTTGAATTTTTACATAAATATTGTGTTACACTGAATGACAATGTGACATTATTTCAACCAAACTTTGATATTTTATTCTCCAAAAACTTATTTGAAACCTTAAAAGTAGACACTTCACTAACATTTAATGTGCTTTCTGTGGACATAAAACCACTTTTGTACATTTCTTTTGATGCGGACAACTTAACGTCTTTGACCCACATATGAATCCAAACAAACACTGACAAATCTATTAAAATCAAGTTCCCAGGTTCCATAACAGTTAAATAAAAGCTGCCTTGTAAGTGTGCTGCCTATGTAGACAGCAGAATCCCTCTTGACCCTTTCCACCCTCCTCCATTCATCCTGCTAACAGCGTCTCTTTTACACCCTGATATCTCTCCAGCACTACATGAAAGCTTTATCGTCTTCTTCTCTCCTCTGTTCTGTCTTTTGTTTTCTTTATTACACTCTCTTTTATGGCTCGACTTCAATGCCTGGAGAAAGACAGACGATATTGATATTTGGAGGGTGGCAGGAAAAGGCCAAGGCGCGGGTGATGAGGGAGCTTTTACGACAGAGACGGTAAGAGGCTTACTGCACTGATGGCCCTTGAGGACCACGTTCTTGATGGCCAGCAAGCCGCGCTGCCCGGAGGTCACCGCTTCAAAGACGATCTGCGGAGGAAAGAGAAAGCTCATAAGCACAGTGATAAATGGACACGTTCTCAAAATGCCACACACAGGAGTCCCACAGGGCTCGAGAAGGTGAGGCTTTACACAACGGCGCGCGAAGATGAGGACAGCACCATTCACAACTGTCATTAGCGCTCATTAAAACACCATTTGACTTTAGTTATTGTTTTTTTTTTCATGACCCCTTTAACTTTATTCGTTTATTCATGCAAAAATCCAAATATATGACAATTTTATGAATGCATGATATTTATATGCATTTCAAAATCTTTATCACAACTATTAATTCATTTATTTTTATGCATTAATGGAAAAAATTTTTTTTGAGTAAGAATCCACTACTGTCAATTAGTCAGTTTCGCCTTTGATGAGCATAAAAAAAATAATTTAAAAGTAAAAAAAATACTTTCAATTGCTTTCAACTTTATATAAATGTTTCTTTCTCTGGATTTTGGTTTTTATTTTAATATTATTACTATTTTTATTAATTTTTTTTATAATTGAGAATGTGACAAATTGAAAAATGACAGTAGACATAACAAATTACAGAAAACTTAACAAAAATCACCACCACCAACAAAAAGGAATAGCCTATATCAAAACCAAAGACAGATATATGAATAAACATACAATGCAAACACTTTCCACAGCCTTTTAATATATGATAGGGAGAGAAATAATAAATAAGAGAAAAAATAATGTTAGCGTACAGTTGTGATGTATACTAATAATGACAATAATAAGTCTACATTTAGACTTTGACTTTAGTTATTGGACCAAACTTGTTAAATCTGCGGCGTAAGGGGAGCGGGCTCCAAGGGTGCTCATGGTGAATCGGTTGTCTGTCAGATGGCAGCGTTTATAGACGCGGTAAATCACGGCTCTATCAGTGAGGTGCTGTGGCAGCATGTGCTAAATCTGCTCACTTATACAACCAAACAATTCAACTCGACAGCCGGACTCTGGGGGTCAGGGCTAAAGAGCGCCGAGTGAAGGATTCTGGGATGCATGCTCTTTGCTAAGGTTTCTATTATGATGCATATTCAGTGTGTATTCTCTGGCGCAGGGCAACGTCACGGTCACACTGACCCACGCCAGCTGTTGATGACATGATAAAGCATTTCAAATGAAATATACAGTGAAATATAGTTGAGATCAGCTGCTGTAGCCAAAAACTTGTAGTTTTAGTTTTGCAATAATTGTTTTAAAGTTTGTTTTTAATGCCATGTCAGCTTCTTGGGCTATTTTAATGCCAAAAGCCATACTTAAAATTTAAAAATAGAAACTAATTAAGATATTTAAGAACCATTTTTCCTAAAAATTCTAAAACCAAATTTTGATTAAACATTTTTCTGTCATCATTCACTCTCCCTCACGATGTTTCAAACTTGTATGACTTTCTTTCTTCTGTGGAACACAAGGTTTACGAAAAATGTTCCTGCTACTGTGCTACTGTGTTCAATAAAGTAAATGTATAGCTTGACCAGTGTTGCCAAGTCTGCATTTTCTCTGTGGAATTGGACTACTTAAACACTGTTACCACAGGTTGTTTTTCATGTCTGCGGGTTGAAGCGACCCCAGTAAGGTAATATTTAGTCCCTAGAATGTGAATTTTACTAGGGGAACCCTGCCAAAATACCCTGAATTTTGTCCCGCAAAACGCGATTTTTACCGGGGATCCCCTCGAAATGCGATTGGGCTTGTTTTTGGCTAGTTTTGAGTTGCAGTTGGGCGGGTTTTGTTGTGAAAACCTGGCAACCCTGATCTTGACATCACGAATTGAATTAATTCAAATATGTATCTCTTCATCACATAAACCAAACCTTAGATGACATGGAATATATAGCAAAATCATATGGACTATTAAACTAAATGTATGATTCTGTTATCTTTTACTCTCCCCAAAGTTATTTAAAACCCGTATGACTTTCTTTCTTTTGTCAAACACAAAATACGTTATTTTGAAGAATGTTTTCTGTCCATACAATGAAATTCAATGGGGTCCAATGCTGTTTGGACCTTAAATAAGCTTAAGTGTTCCACTAAGAAAATCATGCAGGTCTGGAACATCATGAGAGTGAGTAAATTATGCTAGAATGATCATTTTGACTAATCTATCCATTTCAAGTCACATTTGGACTCTTAGTGATTTCTCCAATCTTTCATGTTTCAGAGAGTTTGGCCTGACATGAGGGTGAGTATATGAAGTTCTTCAATTTTAAGGGACTGAACTGTAATTGAACGTGGATAAAAGTATATTTAAGTTGACCAGCAGTCGCTGCCGTATCAAAACAAACATAAACAGAGATGCTGATGTTTGACTGTCCAATCAGAGAGTACAGAGGGACAGGATTCCCCTGGAGGACACACGCACAGATGAGGAACAGGAATGAATGGCTTCTTCGGGAACAGGGTGCGGTTCTCCAGACACACACACACTGCAGCTGCTGCATCACTTTAACCACGTCATTGCCATCAGCAGACTCTTACCGCTCTTATGGACCTGGACGAGACAGAGATGAGTCATGGTTTGATGAGATGAGTCGTGAGACTAGATGAGAAGTGATGATATGAGAGGAGAGATCAGATGAGACAAGACAAATCAAGAGGTGAGGTGAGACAAGATGAGATGATAGGAGATGAGCGGAGGCTAGATGAGAGCTGAGATGAGATAAGAACAGAGAATGGGAGAAGAGAACAGACGAGTTGAGACAAGATGAGAAGAGACAAGTGATGATATAACACAAATGAGATGAGACTAAAGGACAGATAATATAATATGAGAAAAGACTAGAGCAGAGGTGAGCTGAGAGAAGATGACATGAGACAAGGTTTAATGAGATTAGATGAATCAAGATATTCAACAGAAGACTAGATGAGAGCTGAGATGAGACAAGAACAGAGAACGAGATGAGACGAGACGAGACGAGATAAGACAAGGCTACACTAGACGAGGCGAGACTAAATGAATCAAGATATTCAAGAGAAGAGTAGAGGAGAGCTGAGATGAGACAAGAGAAGAGAATGAGACGAGACAAGACGAGATTAAATGAATCAAGATGTTCAAGAGAAGACTACATGAGAGCTGAGATGAGACAAGAGAAGTGAATGAGACGAGACAAGATGAGATGAAATGAATCAAGATATTCAAGAGAAGACTAGATGAGAGTTGAGGTGAGACAAGAGTAGAGAATGAGATGAGACGAGACGAGATGAAATGACTCAAGATATTCAAGAGAAGACTAGATGAGAGTTGAGATGAGACAAGAGTAGAGAATGAGACGAGACAAGACGAGATGAAATGACTCAAGATATTCAAGAGAAAACTAGATGAGAGTTGAGATGAGACAAGAGTAGAGAATGAGACGAGAGATTAAATGAATCAAGATGTTCAAGAGAAGACTACATGAGAGCTGAGATGAGACAAGAGAAGTGAATGAGACGAGACAAGATGAGATGAAATGAATCAAGATATTCAAGAGAAGACTAGATGAGAGTTGAGATGAGACGAGAGTAGAGAATGAGATGAGACAAGACAAGACAAAATGAATCAAGATATTCAAGAGAAGACTAGATGAGAGTTGAGATGAGACGAGAGTAGAGAATGAGATGAGACAAGACAAGACAAAATGAATCAAGATATTCAAGAGAAGACTAGATGAGAGTTGAGATGAGACGAGAGTAGAGAATGAGATGAGACAAGACAAGACAAAATGAATCAAGATATTCAAGAGAAGACTAGATGAGAGTTGAGATGAGACGAGAGTAGAGAATGAGATGAGACAAGACAAGACAAAATGAATCAAGATATTCAAGAGAAGACTAGATGAGAG
>NW_015506627.1:246258-246615 GCF_001515645.1 Sinocyclocheilus grahami
ACAAGACGAGATGAAATGACTCAAGATATTCAAGAGAAGACTAGATGAGAGTTGAGATGAGACGAGAGTAGAGAATGAGATGAGACAAGACAAGACAAAATGAATCAAGATATTCAAGAGAAGACTAGATGAGTTGCGATGAGTTGAGATGAGACGAGAGTAGAGAATGAGACGAGACAAGACGAGATGAAATGACTCAAGATATTCAAGAGAAGACTAGATGAGAGTTGAGATGAGACAAGAGAAGATAATGAGATGAGACGAGACGAGAGAAGACGAAATTAATCAAGATATTCAAGAGAAGACTAGATGAGAGCTGAGATGAGACAAGAGTAGAGAATGAGACGAGACAAGACG
>NW_015506627.1:246836-251137 GCF_001515645.1 Sinocyclocheilus grahami
TGACTCAAGATATTCAAGAGAAGACTAGATGAGAGTTGAGATGAGACAAGATTAGAAAATGAGATGAAACGAGACAAGACTAAATTAATCAAGATATTCAAGAGAAGACTAGATGAGTTGAGATGAGACAAGAGTGGAGAATGAGACGAGACAAGACGAGATGAAATGACTCAAGATATTCAAGAGAAGACTAGATGAGAGTTGAGATGAGACAAGAGTAGAAAATGAGATGAAACGAGACAAGACTAAATTAATCAAGATATTCAAGAGAAGACTAGATGATAGCTGAGATGAGACAAGAGAAGAGAATGAGAAGAAACAAGACGAGATGAAATTAATCAAGATATTCAAGAGAAGACTAGATGATAGCTGAGATGAGACAAGAGAAGAGAATGAGAAGAAACAAGACGAGATGAAATTAATCAAGATATTCAAGAGAAGACTAGATGATAGCTGAGATGAGACAAGAGAAGAGAATGAGACAAGACAAGACGAGATGAAATGAAATGAATCAAGATATTCAAGAGAAGACTGGATGAGAGCTGAATTGAGACAAGAGAAGAGAATGAGACGAGACAAGACAAGATGAAATGAATCAAGATATTCAAGAGAAGACTGGATGAGAGCTGAATTGAGACAAGAGAAGAGAATGAGACGAGACAAGACAAGATGAAATGAATCAAGATATTCAAGAGAAGACTGGATGAGAGCTGAATTGAGACAAGAGAAGAGAATGAGACGAGACAAGACAAGATGAAATGAATCAAGATATTCAAGAGAAGACTGGATGAGAGCTGAATTGAGACAAGAGAAGAGAATGAGACGAGACAAGACAAGATGAAATGAATCAAGATATTCAAGAGAAGACTGGATGAGAGCTGAATTGAGACAAGAGAAGAGAATGAGACGAGACAAGACAAGATGAAATGAATCAAGATATTCAAGAGAAGACTAGATGAGAGCTGAGATGATACTAGATAATGAGATGAGAAGAGAGATGAGCTTTGTCACACAGGTGAAAGCAGTGCTCAGATGAGTCTCATTATCATCTCAGTCTTGTCTCATGAACAGACTGTGAAAGCCCCGGGATGGCGTTTGTGCTCTCATCCTTCTCTAACAATTTATATAATCTGTACTGTATTAAATGTTATAGAAACAAAGGCGATCAACTCTTTAAACATTAAAATAGCAGCATCTTCTGTCTGACTCCAGCTCCACACACAGCAGCCCCTGCAAACACTCAGATGAAGCTTATCCGAGCAAGCGTGTCGAGACGCAAACAAACTTCTCATCGTGCTAATGACATTACACTGGAATTACAATTAGCATCTCAGGACTGAAGATGTTTGCTAGATGAGAGTTGAGATGAGACAAGAGTAGAGAATGAGACGAGATTAAATGAATCAAGATATTCAAGAGAAGACTGGATGAGAGCTGAGATGAGACAAGAGTAGAGAATGAGACGAGACAAGACAAGATGAAATGAATCAAGATATTCAAGAGAAGACTAGATGAGAGCTGAGATGAGACAAGAGGAGAGAATGAGAAGAGAAGACACTAGATGATAGCTGAGATGAGACAAGAGAAGAGAATGAGAAGAAACAAGACGAGATGAAATTAATCAAGATATTCAAGAGAAGACTAGATGAGAGCTGAGATGAGACAAGAGAATGAGATGAGAAGAGAGATGAGCTTTGTCACACAGGTGAAAGCAGTGCTCAGATGAGTCTCATTATCATCTCAGTCTTGTCTCATGAACAGACTGTGAAAGCCCCGGGATGGCGTTTGTGCTCTCATCCTTCTCTAACAATTTATATAATCTGTACTGTATTAAATGTTATAGAAACAAAGGCGATCAACTCTTTAAACATTAAAATAGCAGCATCTTCTGTCTGACTCCAGCTCCACACACAGCAGCCCCTGCAAACACTCAGATGAAGCTTATCCGAGCAAGCGTGTCGAGACGCAAACAAACTTCTCATCGTGCTAATGACATTACACTGGAATTACAATTAGCATCTCAGGACTGAAGATGTTTGCTTGCACTTAAATCTGAGCTAAACTGTAGAGCAGTTGTTTCCGGAGTCAAAGATGCTCACAAGGACGTCTGAACGGGACAAACGCAGAACGCATAAAAACTAAACGCCTGTCACAATCAATTAAAAGTTCTGATCGCTGACCTGATCACACCAATTAGCACGGCGGCTTCAACCGCGTCTTTCTAGTGAGAAAAACATCAAATCAAGCCTGTAATTACAAAATAATGTCCAAAGCACCAGGTGGTTTCATTTGGACGATCACTTACAATATGGTGCAATTAAAGCGACCTATAATTATCCTGACATTGCTAATTAGAGTCACATTCGCTCCATTCTTATTACACAGAGCGATGCATGTGGAATCCTTTCAAGAGCCGTAATAACACACGCTAGTTAGAGATCAAACATCATCCAGTCCAGCTAATCAAGCAACATTTGAGATCATTCCTAAATGCAGACGGGATGGAAATATCTCTAAGAATAGAAAGGAAGAAATACAGATGCCAGCAAATGGGCGTCTCCTAGAGCCCGTTATACTCATCGATGTCAGATATGTGCATGTTCAACCGCTCCCAAAGCCGGAATGTGTGTGGGTGCGTCTTTCTGACAAATGTGCTGGATGTTTTCATGAACACTAGTGAAGGAACATATTTTAGGCTGCTGAGGTTAAAACCACAGACGGACAGTCTCCGTTTACCACGATACTCACTACGCATACGCTGCATGTTTTTCTGAGGGTTACATGTGTGTGAATGAAGAACTTCAGGTCAGATCAGGGTTACATGGACTTCTGCTGCTTTAGCAGCTTTATTTCTCGTGTTAAAATATTTTTATTTGGAATTTCAGCAGAGGAACATTTGTAACTAGACCCTTTTTAAATGCAAACACATAAAACTTACATTATAATAAAATAAGCATGAAGCAAAGATTCACGTAAAAGTAATATTAATTAGATGGAAATATTAAAATGAACAGAGAGAGAAAAATAAATAAATCTAAAAATAAATTAATTAATAATTTTCCACTACAGCAGTCCATACGGCCAAAAAAGAGCAAATTACATTCTATTCATATGCTAAATATATGTTGTAAACCATGAGGCTCAATTAAATATATTTTTTGAAATTTGAAATATATTTACAGTAGTTTAAAAATGTATTTAAGAGGGTAAAAAAAATTTATAAATTCGAATCTTACAGCAATCTTAGGCTAAATTCATATTGAAATATATGGAAGGCAAAATATATATATTTTAAAAATATATTTTAATAAATATATTTCAAGATAAACATTAAAATAGCAGCATCTTCTGTCTGACTCCTGTCTGATTTAAAAAAAATATATTTTAATAAATATATTTCAAGATATACAAAAATGAATGAAAAAATATACAGTATTTACACAAATATATTTTGAAACATATTTTAGCAAATATGTTTGGCTATTTTTTTGTATATTTGAAATATCCATCAATTATGAAACAAATTTCGGAGTCATTATTCCGATCAATTCAGTTCAAGTTTTGTTCTCATCTGATCGTCCGATCAGTCAAATCAATAATATTACTGAATATTAGGTGTCTTTTAAAAGATGTGACCACTAAAGGTTTGAAACGCCATTAGAGTAAATGTGTAAAGTAATTTTAATTAATTTAATGCAATCAAAAGTTCAGTAAAACATGAATAATGTGTCAGAACCCAACAGAATCATTGATCTGGTTTATGAATCTTCTCAAACTCCTCGAGACGTCATGATCCCGTATGGCAGGGTCTGGCGCTGTTTCTCCTAATCAGGCCGGGTCTCATCGTAACCTCTCTCGCCCGCTCCTCAGCGCCGCTCTAATGGAGTAATTTACCCAAACACGCTTCTCCTGCGCCGGGTCACCGGGGCTTGTTCCACCAATTAACACGGGGCTCCGTCAGCACCCATGAGAGCCGCTTGCTAATGACCAGCATGTGTGAAATCAGAGCCGTCGCTCTCTCTCTCTCTTCAGTACATGTGAAAATGAAGAGCTACAGGAGCAGAAAATGTGATTCTCTTTCTCTCTCACCGAAGGCCAGATTTTCATTATATTCAACTGAAATTGAGGGTCAGGTGACAGAAAGACAGAAAATAACATGTGACCAATACCCATCTGACCACACACACACACACACACACACACACACGTGCGCATGCACACACACACACACTCTCACACACACACACACACACACACACACACACACACACACACACACACACACGAACACAACAAAAAAC
>NW_015506627.1:253436-283663 GCF_001515645.1 Sinocyclocheilus grahami
GCACACACCCACACACACACACACACACACACACACACACACACACACACACACACACACACACACACACACACACACACAAGCTGTTGGTAAGGTAAGGGCTGCATGATTAATTGAATTAAAACTGAAAAATTTATTAAGACTGCCATAGATATTAGAACAATTTTACTGTTGTACTGTAAAAACGTTTAGCCAAATTGTGCAGTAAATCCCTTTTTGATCAGAAATAATAATACTACTAATAATAATAGTTTTTACCAAATAGTGCAGTCCTGTTTGTGTCCAGAGTGTTTGTGTAGAAGTATTAAGAATATGAATATAAATATGAAGAATTAAGACAGCCATAAATATTAGTATTGTAATTTTACCATTGTTCTGTAAAATGCAATTATCACATTATTTTCCTTCAACTGATTTTATTTTACAGCAAAATATTACAACGGTATGTTTTTCTTATTTTATTATAATTAACTAAGTAACTAATTAATTAATTTGTTTGTATTTATTATTATTATTATTTTTTATTGGGGAAAATGGTTTGTTAGGATCGGACAATATTTGGTCGAGATACAACTATTTGAAAATCTGGAATCTGAGGGTGCAAAAAAATCTAAATATTGAGAAAATCATCTTTAAAGTTGTTCAAATGAAGTTCTTAGCAATGCATATTACTAATCAAACATTAAGTTTTGATATATTTACGGTAGGAGATGTACAGAATATCTTCATGGAACATGAAGCGACTTGAGACTGCTTTTGTGCTCCAGGATTACAATGTTTTTGTGTCTCTTTTTGCAAAACATTTAATTGCTGCTGAACACCATGAATAAAAACTGGACTCGATTAAGAGCTGCTTGTGTATATTATAGAGCTGCACGATTCTGGATAAATTTAGACTTTTTTTAATTTTTTATATGTATAGAGTTTGTAGTTCTCTCACAATTCTGAAGAAAAAATATTGATATATATATCTGAATGGAATGATTCAATGACTCACTCAGGATTGACTCGTTTCATTACTGGATGATTCAGTGTGTTTGTATGAATCTCTTGAATGAATGACTCAAAGACAAATACATTTTTAACAGCCTCTTTTCACCAGCTAAAGATAAAAGATGCGCACACAGGAATTGATAGGTGGAATTGAAATTTTAAAGAGATGGTTCACTGTTTTTTTTCTAGGTTTGATTGTGTTTAATGTGAAAGCTTTAATGCAGCACGGCAAACGCATGCGCCTCCATGTTTAATGCTTCTCATAGCTATATGAAAAATATCTGTCTGTCTATACACAAGGTGTATAATTGGAACATAGTTTATTGGAGCTGACGAGCTGATGATTAGGTGAAAGAGAGAGAGATGCAGAGCAGGGGACGAGAGGAACAGGATGAGGAACCGCTGCTTTAGAACATCGATTGTGAAACTTGTGAATCCATTAGAATCGTTAGAAGACAGAATCACGATTCATATATTAATATATTTTTTCATGCACGCACCCCTAGTTTTGACGGCATGGCAACAACTCTTCCTCTTCTCTAAAGTAGCGCAACATGGCCCCGCCCCCTTTGTTGCATGTTCCCGGGGGCAGGGTTTATGTAAATTTCAGGTTTGTGACGTCACGAACCCGGGAAGAAGCTTGTTGTAGTCCCTACCAGCCGTTTTTGTAGGCATGAAGTTCTTAGCAATGCATATTACTAATCAAACATTAAGTTTTGATATATTTACGGTAGGAGATGTACAGAATATCTTCATGGAACATGAAGCGACTTGAGACTGCTTTTGTGCTCCAGGATTACAATGTTTTTGTGTCTCTTTTTGCAAAACATTTAATTGCTGCTGAACACCATGAATAAAAACTGGACTCGATTAAGAGCTGCTTGTGTATATTATAGAGCTGCACGATTCTGGATAAATTTAGACTTTTTTTAATTTTTTATATGTATAGAGTTTGTAGTTCTCTCACAATTCTGAAGAAAAAATATTGATATATATCCCTCTCGTCCCGCCACGTAATACTGGAAAATGACGCAGTGCGTGTCGTTCTCCTTCAGCTGCGGCGTGAAGAGCAAAGCCTTCTGACCCGCGAACCGAGCCGTCGAGTTCACCATCATGAACGCAGAACCTGTGGACCCAAATAAACGATAAACCCAGTCATTCTCTGCACTTCTGGACTGTTGGATTGCAGGTCGAGTGAGTGACTGTGAATGAAACGTATTGCGTTCTGACACACTTTTGAGTTGTAAAACTGTCCAAAAACGTTTCATGATTTTTTTACTGTACATTTCTGCCATATGGACGTCAAGTTGAGATAGCCACCACTGATAAACTGCCACTACTAAATATAATGTAGAAACTTTAATTTTCTGTAAAGCTGCTTGCTTTGCAGCGATTTGTATCGTGAAAAGCACTATACAGATAAACATGAATTGAATTACAATACACATTTTGTATATTTTTATTTAAATAACAACAACAACAATAATAATATTTAACATTATAATTATTTAATAATTTAATTATAATATTTCTTATTTTGTTTATTTTTTATATTTTCTGTTTTCACTTTAATTTTAGTCAAAGCTTTAGTAATTTTGTTGTGTGTTTTTGTGCTGTTTAAAAAATATGTTTATATAGTTTTTATTCTTTTTATATCTGTTCTAGTTTTAGTTATTTTAATATATTTACTACAAGTTAAACTAAAAAAAAACATTTTACCTTGGGAACTAGCTGAAAATAAGTTTAAGACTTTATTTTAGAAATTACAAAAATATATAATAAAATAATAATAATAATTTTATTTGAGAAATTACAAAAATCAAATAATATTAAGAAGATTTTATTTTAGAAATTACAAATAAATAAATAAATACATTTGTTAAAACTTTAAATCACAAATTTTAATAAAAAAAAAAATTCCTTTTTCTCTCAAAAGCAGCAGATACCTGTGGTTTTGTGGCGTATGAACACGGGTCATGACAGGATTATTGCGTGTTCAGACCCGTGACGAACGTGTTCAGAGAGCAGATGAGTGAGTCTCACCGTCACACACGGCTGTGTTTATCAGACATATGGAATACATTAATGTGTTTATCAACACGTTCAAATCAGCGCAGTGACGGTAATTGATTAAAGAGGAGCCACTTCATTAAGGGAGCAGCATAATTCATCTTAATTAGCATTGCTAATTAATCTATATTTGTTTCAATCAGACTGCTGCCAAATTATACACACTGACTCACCATTACAAACACAGACACACACACGCACACACGCACGCACACACACACACACACACACACACACACACACACACACACACACACACACGGAGACACACACACACACACACACACAAACACTCACACACACGGAGACACACACACAGACACACATACACACACAGACACACACACGGAGACACACACACACACACACACACACACACACAACACGGAGACACACGCACACACACGGAGACACACACACACACACACACACAGAAACAGACACAGACAGTACGCTCCATGTGACTAGTAAGTCAAATCTCAAATAACTGCCCTGATGACTTTTGTTCTACCCGCTTAACTCATGCAGTGCTGCAGAACACACCTGTACCGAACAATAGACGACGAAAAAGTGCATCTGCTGTTGTCTCTCACATCAAAATCCAGCCACATATGTGTTTAGATCTGTTTAAACGCTGCTTGATCTGTGCAGATTTCTCTCCTGATTCACACCAGAACACTGACTCACTGGAGGAAGAGTTATTATGGACTCTATGGTATTTTAGTTAAAAGCGTCTTAATGTTGGATTAATTTCAGCTTTTGTCTTCTCCAGATGTTCACTGATGGACTGGAGTGCTGTGGATTATTGTGATGTTTTTATCAGCTGTTTGGACTCTCATTCTGACGGCACCCATTCACTGCAGAGAGTGATGAAGTGATACATTTCTACAAATCTGATGAAGAAACAAACTCATCCTGATCTCGGATAAACTGTTGGCTGATCTATTCCT
This sequence comes from Sinocyclocheilus grahami, assembly GCF_001515645.1. Taxonomy (NCBI): domain Eukaryota; kingdom Metazoa; phylum Chordata; class Actinopteri; order Cypriniformes; family Cyprinidae; genus Sinocyclocheilus; species Sinocyclocheilus grahami. The sequence goes on from NW_015506627.1 coordinate 257,450, forward strand.
TTAATAAATCTAGAACAATCTATAGAAACATCACACATCATCAAACGTTCAGCTGCTTCTGAACAGCATTATTAACTGAGAATATATTTACTCTCTCTGATATGTTGTTGAACTGGTTCTGAATGAGGCTGTGATTTAAAGTTGTGTTAATCAGTGTAGAGTCTCAGCGCTCCGTCCATCAGTTCAGCCTAACGAGCTCTTCCTGTCTGTGGAATAATTAGCCAGGACTGTAATGAGTGTGAGGACGACTTCTCCTCCTTCACAATAGTGCATTCGGCCCAATTAGCACCGCGTCTGATGAAGACCAGCGGCTCAACAAGCTCAGCTTCTGATTGGACGAGAGACACGAGTCTGCATTAATGACCCTAACGACCCGCTGCACATCACATGACCCCATACTTTACAATACAGTCTCATTCGTTAACATTTGTTAATGCATTACTTAACATTAACTATGAGCAATATGTGTTTCACATTAATTAACCCTTGTTACGTTAATCACATTATATGTAATTTTACTGTAAAATACTGTCAATTTTTTTTTCTGCAAATAAAAACCATGAATTAACTTACATTTAGTCAATTAGCAAATTTTACTGTTGCATTTTATTGTAGAACTTACAAACACATTTTGGCAACACTTTACAATGAGGTTTTATTTGTTAGTTAAACGCATTAGTTAATTTATGAACTAATAATAAACAACACTCCCGGTTGATGTTGATGTTCAACAAAACTTCTTAGTTGATGTTAATTTCAACATTTACTAATGTATTTTAATTTTAAAAAATTTATAAAATCACAAAATATTTTGATAAATATTTGTGTTTAAATAATTAAAAATTAAAGGAATAAAAAGAAATAGAATCATTTTAGTTAATACACTGTCAACAAGAAATGAAATATTTTTGTTACCTATAAAAATAAATAAATAAATGATGGTTTGTAAATGACGTAAAAATGGTTAATTGGATGTGACAGACAGATAGATAGATCTGACCTTATTGTAACAATGTAACAATTATTGTCCAACATTGGCAAGACTATTAAATGTTGTTAAAAAATAAATTTTACTAACTAGTCATAAATTGAGTCTTTAATGTAAAGTGTTACTGATATTTTGGTAACATTTTACAATCAGGACCCATTAGTTAACATTATCTAACAATCTATCTATCTATCTATCTATCTATCTATCTATCTATCTATCTATCTATCTATCTATCTATCTATCTATCTATCTATCTATCCTTCCATCGATCCATCAATCCATCTGTCGTCTATCCATCCATCTATCTATCTATCTATCTATCTATCTATCTATCTATATTGTTCTATCTATCTATCTATCTATCTATCTATCTATCTATCTATCTATCTATCTATCTATCTATCATCTATCTATCTATCATCTATCTATCTATCTATCTATCTATCTATCTATCTATCTATCTATCTATCTATCTATCTATCTATCTATCTATCTATCTATCTATCCATCCATCCATCTGTCTATCCATCCATCCATCTGTCTATCTATCGTCTATCTATCCATCCATCTATCTATATTGTTCTATTGTTCTATCTATCCATCCATCCATCCATCCATCTATTTATCTGTCTATCCATCCATCCATCCGTCTGTCTGTCTATCGCTCAATGTTTGTACTGATTATTTTTTACAAATAAAGATCTGTGCATCAGTGCGTGATATGAAACAGATTCATCACGTGTGTCTGATTCAGTATCATGTTTGGCGTTTATTTATTATTATTTTTTATCATTTTACCAAAGTCCAGCTGCTGCAAGAGTCCTGAATGAAAGCGTAGTTTAATTTGAGCTTGTCTGCCGGTTCCTCACACAAACGAGCGAGACGATCTGCTGGTGTAAAAGACGTCTGAAGGTGAAAGCATTACCTGCACAGACGCTTCATCTCAGCCCTGCTGCACCTGCTGCTTCATTAGAGCATGCTGGGATAGCGGCAGCTCGTCACACTAACGCCTGAGCTAATTAAACAGAGTCCGGACACGCCGGGCATCACACGACATTATTATAAGAGACGTGTGTTCACATGTGTGAGAGATTTCTAATAATCAGAGACATCTGAATACAGTGCAGCCTGAAATAACGACACAGATCATTAACGAGAACAGCGATGATTAAACTAAAGCCTCGCACTCTGACAGTTCTGAATGGTTCTGAATTATCAATGTGCTTTCAAACCAAACCAATCAAACCTTCTAATGAACTTGCTTGTGCAAAGTAACAAGCATGTGTACTCAATCCTAAAATAATACTCGTGCAACACAATATATTGAAATGCATTACTTCTAAGAATACTCTTGCAAAGGAGTATTGTAGCAGTACCACGGCACAGTTAGTGTATCAGATAATACTTTAAAACACCTTAGTAGTACCATAGTATTGTAGACATCTAAAACCACAATAGAATTGTACTGTGAATAGTTATAAATACATAAAGAAAAATAAATAAATAAATATTTTGCAAATAATTATGTTATGTAAATAACATTTTAAATAAATACTTAGTTTAATATATTTTATTTAGTCAATTAATGGTGCATATCCAAACAAATAAAACATTTTTAATGCAAATAATTGTTTTATAAATAATATTTCAATAAATATGCATGTCCAAATAAATATAAAATATATATATTTATTTATTTTAAATAAATATGTAGTTTAAGAAACATTGTTTATTATTTCATTTAGTAAATTAATTGTGAATATCCAAATAACTAACTTACTAACTAACTTTCTAAATAAATAAACATTTAGTTTAATAAATATTAACCAAATACATTATTTCTGTTTATTAAACGAAATAAATAAACTGACTTGAAGCATTGTTTCCCAAACTCGATGTCATGAAAGTTGATGAAAAATTAGTAATTAAATCATTATTTAAAATGTACATGATTTGAATATTTTCATTATTTAAGAAATATGCATATTTTAAAGAGCAAGTATTTCAGCTTTGCATCCCAGAAATACATTTTCAATTGCATTCACATTGAAATCAGCTATTTTAAATTGTAATAATATTTCACTGTTTTACTGTATATTTGAACAAATGAATGCAGCCTTGTTGAGCAGAAAAAACGGTAGTGTATATATTTATTGTAAGTAAATATTTCAGGTCAAAGGCATTCGGCTGACAATAACGTTTGGGAATCCCTGATTTAAAGTGAATTGAATCAGCATATAGGTGTAGATGTGATTAATCTGAGCTGAATAATTATCAGAAATCATCAAAGTCGACAGGCTTTTACATTCATTGGGCTGCGAGCGACGGCTGTAATTTCCAGTAATGACTGGCGCTCATTATTCTGTTCACACTCGGGTCCTGAACCCTGTGAAAATCATTATGTGGCAGAAACGGGAAGGAAGGGGCCGCTCTTTAAACTCAAACCCTCCAGGTCTCATTTGCTAATAAAACCCGGCGAGGTCAAAGCCCGAGAAAAAGCCCGGCGGCGCCTCGCAAATGTCAATGCAGACAAGCCTATTCTCACATTGTGCCACCAATCAAAAACCCTCTCGCTGTGAGAGTTCGCTGGAAAAAACCGCAAGAAAAGAGCAGGAAAAATAATAGCGAATGAGCCGCTTTTGTCTGCCTCCAACAATGAGGACGGAAAAAACTTCATTCCATCTGTCTGTCTGGCAAATGAAAGCTGAAGAACTTTCATAAACTCTGAGGAAAGGCTTTTCTGTCTGTCGGCTAATTGGCCAGCAGTGGCGCTTCGTGACGCGATCAGCCGCTCCCACACGTTTTAATGACTTTATCCACCGTATAAAGTCACCATGAACGCCGGCTAATTAATTCAGAGTCATGTGATGAGTTTGCCAGGCAGACAGGAGATTCTCGGGTTATTATACGAAGAGTTTATTTGCAAAAACAGAAAACTCAAAACTTATCATGTTTGTATTGTGCTTCATTGTGTTAGTTGTATTTAGCTGTATTTTGTAACCTAATCAAAATAACCCAACTGCAGCTCGATTAACTGGAATGCAGAATGAAAAAACATGATTTTTGAAAATCGTTAAAAAGGGAGTTATCAGCTTTTGCAAATTAACTCTTCATATCGAGATGAAAGGGTATGGGGAAATACTTTTATTTTTCTAGAATTACAGTAAGTCCGTAAGCATGAGTTATGATGTTATTAAATTATCAAAAAACATTATTATTATTATTATTATTAAGTAGACGCAGATTAGTAATAATTAAGATTTTTTAAATGTTTTTGAAAGAAGGTTTTTCTAAGGGTACAATTTTATTTTTTCAAAAATACAGTAAAAATTATGAAATATTATTTTAATGTAAAACAGCTGTTTTCTTTATGAATATCTGTTAAACTGTAATGTATTTCTGTGATGTGCAGCTGTATTTTCAGCATCATTCCTCCAGTCTTCAGTGTCACATGATCTTCAGAAATCAGTATAATATGCTGATTTTCACATCTGAATAAAAACATGTTAATTTTCAATTAATTTATTTTTAAAATGTATATTAAATACATTTATTTATAATTTATATTATTTGAAATGTCCATAACTTTAAATTTAAAATAGTTATAAATTACTTTTTTATTTTTTTATTAAATAAAATGTTAAATTCCTTAATTGCATTATTAGTTTACAATTAATTTATATTAAAATATTATATTAATTTCAATTTCATAAAAATAGTCCCAGCAGTGGCTCTCAAATTCATGAATCATGTCATATGAATAATTACAAATTATTTAATTGTAATTAAAAATAAAAATGCATTTCAAGTAAAAAAAAAAAGATACTAAGTTCCTTATTAAAGAACAGCATTTATTTAAAACAGAAATCTTTTGTAACATTAGAAATGTCTTTACTGTCAATTTTGATCAATTTAATGCATAAAAGTATTAATTTCTTTCAAATATTACTTGCCTCACACTTTTGAATGGAAGCAGCACGACTGTTTTCAACATTGATAATAATCAGAAATGTTTCTGGAGCAGCAGATCAGCATATTATACTGATTTCTGAAGATCATGTGACACTGAAGACTGGAGGAATGATGCTGAAAATACAGCTGCGCATCACAGAAATACATTACAGTTTAACAGAGATTCACATAGAAAACAGTTATTTTACATTGTAATAATATTTCACAATTTTTACTGTATTTTTGATCAAATCAATGCAGCTTCGGTGAGCAAGAGAATCTTACCAAGCCCAAACTTTTGGGTGATACTCCAAAAACTGGAGTTATTTTGGTTAACCTTATTCTCCAAGAGTTTTTATCGTCAGACTGAAGCAGAAGGACACTATCATCTGTCCTATAATCATATAACGGCGTGGTTTCTGTCCCGTCTGACTTTCTCTCGGCACAAACACTCGTCAGAGCTGCGAATGCGGCAAACGTAATTAGTGTGTTGTGGCCTGATGCTAATGACGGATTCCTGTGGGACGTCATGTGATTGAAGTTCTGATTTAATTCCTGCCGTCCTTCACACTTCAAGACAGAATAAACGTCTCTGCGCTCGACCCGCAACAACAGATGCTTTCCATCCGCGCTCTTACTGTACACACAACACTTAACTCCGTTAATGAGGCTGTGAAAACAAATAGCATCGCAGATCAGACTTCATTAGGAAAAATACAGATTTCACCGCTTTTGATCTTGAGAGACAAATATTCTGGATTTCCGTCAGTTTTGCCTGCACACATTTTCAAAACTTTGCCTCTTTTCTTCCCAAACTTTACACACAAATCCAAGAATTGCACACACAAAATGCAAAATGCATCGCATCTCTTGCACTGCATTCACAATATCACAAACACATCTCAAAAGCAAACATTAGCAAACACCTTTGCCATAATATTTCCTGTTAGAGCTGTGTGTGTTACATAGAGAATCATGTGATGTTTTTGCAAAGTGAAATTGAAAACTGAGTCAAAGGCACAGGAGTGTTAGTGTCTGGTTTTGCAGATTTGGTGTGCTTCTGCTGTTTGAGTGTCAGCTTTCAGAAACTGTGTGACGAGGAAAGATTGTGTGTGTAAGCAGCTGACTGTAAAACATTTAAAAATTATATAAAAAAAAAAAAGATACATTTATCCGAGAAGCAACACGGCATAACATATTAAGAGCTTTTTAAACAGACGTTATGATGTATCTCTAATAAGAATTTTTTTTTTTCTAATTTTGACCCTTTCACAAGTGTAAACTAGAAAGTTTAGACATTTTTATTGAAAACCAGTCAAAAAGATGAATTGAAACATTTTTGAAGAATGGTTAGATTTTTGAACTAAAAGCAAGACTCCTGAGGAATATGAGACTCTGCGCTGTTGTTGGTTGTGACGAGTAGAGTGAGTTTGACTGAGCGATGGGGAGGAAGGCTGTCGGATGTCCTCCTCCTCTTCCTCACTGGACTCATTCAGAGAGCAGGACGCCACTAATTACCCAGAAGTCCTCAGGCTCGGCGAGGGGGGGAGTAACCCAGCGCTGAGGACCCACACACAATCACTTTCCATGCAAATCAGAGATGTGAGACGAGCTCCAGCATCAATTCACACTCACACACGTGAAAAGACAAGCAATCGGACACACACGGATCAGCACGAGGACTACTGATACATCAATATTCTTCAGTGGAGTCGCATTTGTTTCTACAGCGCTTCATACACTAGATTGATTTAAAGCAGCTTTACTGTAATAAACAGGAAAATATTGTAGAAAAGAGTGTCCATATTGACAAATTCAGCAATTATGAACACTTCAGCTGTAAAGCAGCTCTACAGAAGACACTGTCACGTTGCTACTGTGAGGGAGCGAGGAGCCGAGGAGTACATCAACAATGAGATTTTAATGACATCGAGGGAACCTGGAAAACAGACGTAGCGCACAGGAGTGTTAGTGTCTGGTTTTGCAGATTTGGTGTGTGCTTCTGCTGTTTGAGTGTCAGCTTTCAGAAACTGTGTGACGAGGAAAGATTGTGTGTGTAAGCAGCTGACTGTAAAACATTTAAAAATTATATAAAAAAAAAAAAGATACATTTATCCGAGAAGCAACACGGCATAACATATTAAGAGCTTTTTAAACAGACGTTATGATGTATCTCTAATAAGAATTTTTTTTTTTCTAATTTTGACCCTTTCACAAGTGTAAACTAGAAAGTTTAGACATTTTTATTGAAAACCAGTCAAAAAGATGAATTGAAACATTTTTGAAGAATGGTTAGATTTTTGAACTAAAAGCAAGACTCCTGAGGAATATGAGACTCTGCGCTGTTGTTGGTTGTGACGAGTAGAGTGAGTTTGACTGAGCGATGGGGAGGAAGGCTGTCGGATGTCCTCCTCCTCTTCCTCACTGGACTCATTCAGAGAGCAGGACGCCACTAATTACCCAGAAGTCCTCAGGCTCGGCGAGGGGGGGAGTAACCCAGCGCTGAGGACCCACACACAATCACTTTCCATGCAAATCAGAGATGTGAGACGAGCTCCAGCATCAATTCACACTCACACACGTGAAAAGACAAGCAATCGGACACACACGGATCAGCACGAGGACTACTGATACATCAATATTCTTCAGTGGAGTCGCATTTGTTTCTACAGCGCTTCATACACTAGATTGATTTAAAGCAGCTTTACTGTAATAAACAGGAAAATATTGTAGAAAAGAGTGTCCATATTGACAAATTCAGCAATTATGAACACTTCAGCTGTAAAGCAGCTCTACAGAAGACACTGTCACGTTGCTACTGTGAGGGAGCGAGGAGCCGAGGAGTACATCAACAATGAGATTTTAATGACATCGAGGGAACCTGGAAAACAGACGTAGCAGGAGCGGTATACACACACAGACATTCAATACCAGATGACCAAACAATGCAAAACACAGGGCTTAAGTACTCTGAACTAAATGGGGAACACCTGGAAATAATGACATAATAAACATAGGAAACACCTGGGACAAATAAACCTAATCAGGGAACAGGAACAGGAAGACCAAATAAGGGCATAAACATAACATGGAGCATTCCAATCCAATCCAATGCTGTCAGTCAGGGTTATCGTAGTTAACTAAAACTGAAACTGAAACTGAAACCATAAAAAAGTTACTTGAAATAAAATAAAAAGTTTTCAAGACAACATTTCTCATTTTAATTTAAATTTACTAAAATAACAAACTAAAAGTTAAAAATTCTAATATATATATACAGAAACAACAACAAAGAAAAACGACTAAAAATGACAAATAAAATAATAATAATAATACAATTACTAAAACTTTAACTGAAAACAATACAGAACATATAAAATAAGAACTCATTCTAAATATTAATAAAAACTATAGTAGTATTTTTGAATGATACTAAAGCATCCCTGGTGTCAGTGCTGTTAAATCGATAATATTACTGTCTTTTTAACCCCTTTCAGCCTTTTAATGATTCACAGACATTCAATACCAGATGACCAAACAATGCAAAACACAGGGCTTAAGTACTCTGAACTAAATGGGGAACACCTGGAAATAATGACATAATAAACATAGGAAACACCTGGGACAAATAAACCTAATCAGGGAACAGGAACAGGAAGACCAAATAAGGGCATAAACATAACATGGAGCATTCCAATCCAATCCAATGCTGTCAGTCAGGGTTATCATAGTTAACTAAAACTGAAACTGAAACTGAAACCATAAAAAAGTTACTTGAAATAAAATAAAAAGTTTTCAAGGCAACATTTCTCATTTTAATTTAAATTTACTAAAATAACAAACTAAAAGTTAAAAATTCTAATATATATATACAGAAACAACAACAAAGAAAAACTACTAAAAATGACAAATAAAATAATAATAATAATACAATTACTAAAACTTTAACTGAAAACAATACAGAACATATAAAATAAGAACTCATTCTAAATATTAATAAAAACTATAGTAGTATTTTTGAATGATACTAAAGCATCCCTGGTGTCAGTGCTGTTAAATCGATAATATTACTGTCTTTTTAACCCCTTTCAGCCTTTTAATGATTTTTAGTACCTCGATATTTAAGTAAATACTGTGAATTTTTTAAATGAAAAATACTAGATTAAAAATAATAAAAATAATAATGGCCACTAAACTTTAACTCAATAAATAATGAGATTTATTAATTTTCAGTCATGTGCATCAGTGACAAACATGCATCCAGGAACATGAATTATTAAAGTAAATGGAGATGATCTTGATTTCATGTTGAATATGTGTGACCCTGGAGCACAAAACCAGTCATAAGGGTCAGTTTTTTCGAAATTGAGATTTATACATCATCTGAAAGCTGAATAAATAATCTCTCCATTGATGTATGGTTTGTTAGGATAGGACAATATTATAAAAATAATAATGGCCACTAAACTTTAACTCAATAAATAATGAGATTTATTCATTTTCAGTCATGTGCATCAGTGACAAACATGCATCCAGGAACATGAATTATTAAAGTAAATGGAGATGATCTTGATTTCATGTTGAATATGTGTCCCTGGAGCACAAAACCAGTCATAAGGGTCAGTTTTTATCTAAATAAATAATCTCTCCATTGATGTATGGTTTGTTAGGATAGGACAATATTTAATTATCTGGAATCTGAGGGTGCAAAAAAATCTAAATATTGAGAAAATCATCTTTAAAGTTGTTCAAATGAAGTTCTTAGCAATGCATATTACTAATCAAACATTAAGTTTTGATATATTTACGGTAGGACATTTACAAAATATCTTCATGGAGCATGATCTTTACTTAATATCCTAATGATTTTTGGCATAAAAGAGAAATGTATAATTGTGACCCATACAATGTATTGTTGGCTATTGCTACAAATATCCCCCAGCGACTTAACACTGCTTCTGTGCTGCAGGGACACATATATATTTAAATTGAATCTTGAAGCTAATCTAAATGACAAGATGTTCACAAAACTCAAATGGCAAAATAAAAAGCACATTAGATAAAAAACAAACATGTAGGAAATATTCAATATATTGGCCAGCACTATCAGGCTAAAACACACACAAACAAGTAAGCACTCGATTACGCATCACATTACACAGGAAAACAATATGCATTCATTCTGGAGCGGCGTCTCCATTAGTCTGATTCCTGAGGTGCTGTCAGTCCCAGAGTCTTCGTCTCAAATCAAATGAGAGGCGATCAATGCCGCATTAAAGAGAGAGAGAGACGCTCCAAATACGGGAAAAGCATCTTAATGACTTCCAATACGCCACCGCTAGAGGAAAGACGCTTTAATTCAAATAGATTTGCCTGTTTTGATATAAAAATTCATTCCCAGAGCTTCTGTCTTTCCTCCATTAGCTGATATCGAGCGCCAGCCGCTTTTACCGTAATGCGAGCGATAACCGGCTGGTTACTGGTGGAAGGTTTCCTCGGAGGACCGAGGGTTGATTCTGCTGGGTTTATTCTCTAATAAAGTGCGGTAGTGATCACACACCATCTCAGCCCATGATTCCCTCCGTAGAGATTTCAAACAGTCCTCAATAAAGAGCTCAAACCCAGCAGATTGCACTGTTTCATTCTGCATGCGAAGTCATGCAATCAAAACCACCCACAACTCAACCATTACGAGCATAAAAACCACCAATTGTGACGTTTAATTCAAATATGCACAGATATAAAAGCAGTTTGAGAGTGATTCACAGTCGTGCTGCTGATGTCTAATGACGGAGGGAGATTATCTCAGGATTATGGATAGTAAAATAGCAAATATCATCAGTGACCTCAAGGAAAGACGGCCTAGAACAAACTAGGAACAAAACAGTGCTCGATAACCCTAGAATATGTTCAATGACTTCCATTAAAAACAAACATTTAAAGCGTCAAATCATCAGATGAACACGATTTCTGCTCGATTTCTAATGTAAAAAAATCCCTGTTAAATCAGCTAAAAACCCTCTAAAAACATCAAGAAGGTAAAACTGTGTTCCTGTAGGTTTATAAAAGTAAATTGAATTCTTGTTTGACAATTTAAGGATAAATTAAAGGACACACAATATGTTTTCTTACGGTAAATGTCTAGAGAGCAGACAATGAGTTGTATTAGTGACACTTTAAAGTTTGAAAACACAACTTACAACAGATCTCCACCACTTTTTAATGAATTTTGATTCTTAAAAAAAAAATGCTAAAGCTTGAATTGCTCTGATTCAATCTACTAGACTTTTACTAAACTTCTGTTGCAAAAAGTGTGATGAGTCAAAAGGGAAAAAAAAAGCATGCATGGCCGCTTAGAACTTCCGTAAAGAACCGATATAGGGTCAGAAAATAAACTTAATTAAAAAGAAAAATAACTCTTTCACACCCCACTGACAGATATCTTTTTCATGTTTTAAGTTCCGTATTTTTTTCCGTTTCAAAATTAATTAAGAAGTGTTGTTTTCTGAGAAACTGAACAAAATGAAATGAGTTTATGATTAAAACAAGAACCGATATAGGGTCAGAAAATAAACTTAATTTAAAAGAAAAACAACTCTTTCACACCCCACTGACAGATATCTTTTTCATGTTTTAAGCATAAACTCATTTCATTTTGCATCTCAAGTAAATGTTTCTTGATGTTTTTGTAGTGTATGCATTACTTAGAATGAATTTAAGATGTTCAGTTCTGATTTAAAACCTATTTAAGGTCTTTATCTGTGGGTAAATTAAGACTTTAAGAGCTTTTTAAGACCCCGAGGAACCCTGGATAACCTTAAGTCTGTATAGGTTCCTAAAAACCTCAGACATATGCTCCAGAAGACTGTCCTGAACGTAACCCGCTGAAACCAGCCTAATGTGATTAGCCGGACCGGTCTGCTTTGATGGTTTTAGAGGGCTTTAATGGTCAGGCTGAGAAATCCTGTATTAAATGAAGAACAACTGACCGAGAGTTGCTTTAGATATTCTGAGATCCATCACGAGGCCATTGAGAAAACAAGATTTTTTTTCTGACCTCATTGGCATTATTCTTGTTTCTATAAACTCGCTTCATTTTGATACATTTGACAGACAATAAGACTTAATTTCTTACGTCATTTAGCTTCAAGCAAATGTGTCTCGATTTAATCCTCATAATGCATTCATGCCCATTTTGATCCAGAAGAGAATCATAAAAATTTCTACAAAATACAGTTTTTATTAAGGGAACAAAACTTTGAAAATACACATTAACACCATCAAAATACACATTTTTTTGTTTGTTTGTTTTTTTTGTTATTTTTTAAGAGATATAATCATTACAAAAAAAAAAAAAAGTTTTGCATTTTGGGTTTATTATTCTGAGACCCATCACAAAGCCATTGCAATAAAACGTAATAAACTTAGTTAAAAGAAAAAGTTAAGATTATTTTTTCCAACCCCATTGGTAGATATTTTATTATTCTTGTTTTGAGCAAAAATACACGATTTTTCATCATTTTTGGATCACGCTTGATACTTTCACGGTCAAAAGCGAACAAAGACTTGAAATGTGTTTATTTTTTTTCTCTTAGGAAAATCAATGTAATATAATTTTTGATTATTATATATTTTTTTGTATTATCATTTAGAATTTTGAGGGGATTGTATGATACTATGCAATATTTATAAAATCTTTACGAGCAATTTTTTGACTGCCAAGTGTTACTTTTTTTATTTTCCGACCTTTAACATATCCAAATCATGTCCGTGATTTTTTTGTGTGTTCACATAGCTACCTCGAAAAAAGCCACCAATTTTCTCCCCATTCTGATATAGCAAAAAAAAAGTAAAAATTCAAAACGTAAATTTTCCAGTCGAAGAGGCCCATTGAGAAGCTTGACCTTCATCAGTACAGATGAACGACTGTCAGGAAGACGATTTTTCATCATTTTTGGATCACGCTTGATACTTTCACGGTCAAAAGCGAACAAAGACTTGAAATGTGTTTATTTTTTTTCTCTTAGGAAAATCAATGTAATATAATTTTTGATTATTATATATTTTTTTTTATTATCATTTAGAATTTTGAGGGGATTGTATGATACTATGCAATATTTATAAAATCTTTACGAGCAATTTTTTGACTGCCAAGTGTTACTTTTTTTATTTTCCGACCTTTAACATATCCAAATCATGTCCGTGATTTTTTTGTGTGTTCACATAGCTACCTCGAAAAAAGCCACCAATTTTCTCCCCATTCTGATATAGCAAAAAAAAAGTAAAAATTCAAAACGTAAATTTTCCAGTCGAAGAGGCCCATTGAGAAGCTTGACCTTCATCAGTACAGATGAACGACTGTCAGGAAGCCACAATCAAGCAAGAACCTCCACTAATCGATCAGTGATTGATCAATGCGACGGTCTCACCTGGCGGCACCCATGGGTCCAGCGAAGGTTTTTCACTGGTGTCGATCTGCTCCCAGTCCAGGTCATCGTCTCGCCCTTGGCTGTATCCGCAGGACGAGAAGGGCTTCTCGAAGTCACAATCTCCTGAAACAAAAGGACAGACATTTATATTATCAGCTCTTTTCCCATTACTGTGGCCTGGAAATGAAATATTCCTCCTCCTCGGTTCTTTCCATCATGATGCGGCCGCTCATAATGCAATATGCCAAACAGCAGCAGCGCTTAAACCGAGATGGAGAGCGATTCGAAGCGAACGCGCGGCACAACACATATATTACCATCATTAGCTGCACCGCATACCAATTTCACAATGACAGAAATGAAGTGTCCAAACTCTATCATCGTTAAACGCTGGGCTGCCGCCGTGCCAGCGAGCATAAATGTGATTCATTTCACAGCGGCGTGCGACCAGACTTCCCCTTCACATCAACCGCCGTCAGCTCTCATTCATCCTAATTCTCCTCGCGGGACGCACAATGCCAACCGTCATCTGTGCTTTTAATTCCTGCAATAAACAGGTGAGAATGAACAGAGGAACACATTCAAATTTAAAGGATTCTGTGGCTCTTTGACTGTCAAACACTGATGTTTTTGGTTGCACATCCCAACCAGACGGGCTCAACCGTGGTTTAGTAAGAGTTTGCTGTAGGACTATCTGTTGCACACTGCAAAAATATGTTTGTTTTATTTTTTACTTATTTGCATTGCTTTCCAGTACAAATATCTAAGTATTCTTGAATCAATATACATTTACTGTAGAAGCAAAATTACTTTATATGATATTGCATCTTGTTTTCTGAAAAAATGCATCAAAATCATGTGAGTTATTAACAAATGTCTGCCAATGTGGTTATTCAAAGTGAAAATTATTTTTCTGTCCCCATTGCCAGATATTTTATTACCCTTGTTTCGAGCAAAAACTCACTTAATTTTGATAAATTTGTCAGAAAATAAGACTTAGGTCATTTTATAGTAAATGGAAAATAACAGAAAATAAGAAATTTTTTTAATGTAAAGGTATCTTGATTTAACCCTCATAACGCATTCAGGTGCATTTTGACCTGGAAGAGATACATCAAAAAAACAGTTTTTAGTAAGGGAATGGCATTTTGCAAATGATTTAAGAATGTATTTATTTGTGTATTTAGTTATTTGATTTATTTATTTTTTTACAATAAGTTTTTAAGATATACATCTTTCAAAAAAAGATTGGGTCATTTTTGAACCGGGTATGTATGGAGCACAATTAGTGTCAAAAATGTAAAATTTGGAAAATTGTACGTGGAGTTATAGTAGTGCCAAAAACCTTTTAAAAACAAATGTAGCCTTTTCCCCATTTCTCACACACGTTTGAACTGAATTTTGTTGATGAACATGAATATGTACGTCAATTGATGAACCACTGCAGCATGAAAAACTGATCAAAACTTTTTTCACCTAAAACTGAAAGTTTATGCAATTAAAATCACATTACTTTCTTTGAAAACTTTTTAGAGTGATATTTATTTATTGTTAGAAATAAATATGTATGTTTTATAGATTTGGACTGTTTTTGAGCAATCATGAGTTAAAAAAATTAAAAGGAATTTAATCAAATTATGCCCTTATAAATTTATTGCAATGATTTATTCAAATCAAAATTGGTTCAAGTGGAATTTGAAATTTCAAAGAATTTCTCATTTCTTTCTTTTTTTTAAAGGGGTAAATGCAGTAATAATGTGGTAACATTCAAAATTATTTCACATTCACTCATTAATGAGAAGTTGCTGATTAGATGGAATATGGTTTTAATTGAAAAATAGAGAGTGCTCATGATTCTTCGGATCCAAACGGACCAGGAATGTGAAAATAGTCTACAGATTTTGCATGCATCAAGAAAGTTTAGACATTAGCACTGGAAAATAATACAGAAACACTGAGGAAAAACATCATTTCTTTGCAGTGCAACTAACCAGCTGCTTTAAACATCAAAACTTCACCTTTAATGTAAAAAGTCTAGCTGTGCATCATTGAATGTCAATGTCAAAGTCAGATTTATTGATATAGCACGGCATATATTGAAAGTGCTTTACAACAATAACCACAAAGTCCTAAAAGAATAGAACTGCTCTTGAATGTAAGCATGTTTTACTGTAAATTCAGAGTTTTAACTGAAGCTCGGCCGTGACTGATGGACCGCTGCAGAACTACGACCAGCGTCCGAGGGAAATTAATGTTTAAGGCTGTAATTATGGGTAAACAGAAATGAACAGGTGCGAGAAAACGATTATTGGCACACTTTTAGCCCCTTTGCTTATCAGCGCTGCACTGAGATTTATTCTGAGTGCATCTGAACGAACCGACGCAAGGCCAAAAGTTCTGTGCACTCCAGAGCAAATGGAAAATAATGGTAAAATAAATTAATATTTCAGGACGCGGCGCTGCAGTACTCGCAAACTCACTATAAATCAACACAGGAACTGCTACACACACACACACACACACACACACACACACACACAAATCAGCAACCACACACACCCATTAAACACACACAACCACAAAGTCCTAAAAGAATAGAACTGCTCTTGAATGTAAGCATGTTTTACTGTAAATTCAGAGTTTTAACTGAAGCTCGGCCGTGACTGATGGACCGCTGCAGAACTACGACCAGCGTCCGAGGGAAATTAATGTTTAAGGCTGTAATTATGGGTAAACAGAAATGAACAGGTGCGAGAAAACGATTATTGGCACACTTTTAGCCCCTTTGCTTATCAGCGCTGCACTGAGATTTATTCTGAGTGCATCTGAACGAACCGACGCAAGGCCAAAAGTTCTGTGCACTCCAGAGCAAATGGAAAATAATGGTAAAATAAATGAATATTTCAGGACGCGGCGCTGCAGTACTCGCAAACTCACTATAAATCAACACAGGAACTGCTACACACACACACACACACACACACACACACACACAAATCAGCAACCAAACACACCCATTTAACACACACACCTTCCTCTACGCACAAATGCACAATAATGCTTGCATAAACAAGAAAAGCAGAAAAACACCTTTTACATGCCAGATCTGATCAATCACTCTTTGTGCGTGTGTGTGTGTGTGAGTTAGTGTGTGTGTGTGTGTATGTGTGTACTGGTTTATATATCCTGGTGGGGACTTAAACCTGACTACACACAGACTCATGGGGACTCGTGTCACGGTGGGGACCTAAATTGTGGTCCCCACGGGTACAAAAGCTTATAAATCATACAGAATTAAGTTTTTTGAAAATCTGAAATAGCAGAAAGTCTCCTGTGAGGGGTAGGTTTAGGGGTAGGGTTGGTGTAGGGCAATAGAATATAAGGTCTGTACAGTATAAAAACCATTACGCCTATGGAGAGTCCCCACAAGGATAGCTGACCAGACATGTGTGTGTGTGTGTGTGTGTGAGTGAGTGTGTGTGAGTGTGTGTGTGTAGCTGCTGATATATGGACAGTCAGTGAGTGATTCAGTCGTCAGGCTGTTAGTGTGTGATGTTTTAAAGCCGCTGCTTCACTGATGACAGATATACTCCATTGTCTTCCTGCAGATTCATGCAGTAACTGCTATCTGATGATATATTCAGGCTTTTGTCCGCTTAGATACACAAGCGAGAGGACGGCAGATTCAGTGAGCGCTGAAAGGAGAACGAGTTCATCTTCTATTCTGCACGCGTCAGGAGACACTGGAGGTGACAATGGAGACAGACAGCCTTGAAAGAGCCGCTCTGACAGCAGTTCTCCAGAGCGAACCGTATAGAGGAGAGAGAGAGAGAGAGAGTGTGTGTGTGTGTGTGTGTGTGAGAGAGAGAGCTGCTTTAATATGAGCGTTGTCTGCAAGTGCTTCATTATGGTTAACACAAGTACAAGTACAAATACATACAGAAGTGAACTAAAATTTATTTTGCTCCAAAATTAATTTGGCATCATGGCACAAATGTATATAAAAAAACCACTGTATATATATATATAAAAAAAAAACTTAAACCTTTACAACCAAAAACACAAATGCCACTAGATAATGAAAATACTAGACTGTGAAATAAAAGACCTAAATACTAAAACTAAAATAAATCCTAAATATATGGAAACTCAAAACAGAAAGTGAAAACTAAACAAATATTTGTTACTTCCAAAAAAAAAAATTGAGAGAGAGAAAGAAACATTACTTCATTTTTTTTGTTTAACTTAAACTAAAATTAACTAAACCTAAAATGAAAATTTAGAAAAACTGTATAGACTTAAAAAAAAAAATATATATATATATATATATATATAAATATAAAAATGGTTGAATGATTGGTTGGTGTTCAGTGAAGCACACGTGAGGAGTTAATGATTAATTAGTGTGGCGTTTTAATTGGTTGTGTTAGAGAAAGAAAATGTCTCAGGCTACTTATGTAACCATGGTTCCCTGAATAGGGAACGTCGAACTGCGTCCTCTAGGGGTCGCTATGGGGAATGCCTCGTCGTGACCCGTGTCTGAAGCATACATTCAAAAAACACCAACAACATGTTGGCCGGCGACAGCCATGACGTCACTACCGGTGCGACTATAGTATAAATAGGCACCGGGAGAACACGTCATTCACTTCTTTGTCTGAAGCTTGCGTCCAAAGCATGGCAGGAAACCTAGAGGACGCAGTGTCTCATTCCCTACTCAGGGAACCATGGTTACATAAGTAACCTGAGACGTTCCCTTTCAAGGGAACTTCGAACTGTGTCCTCTAGGGGTCGCTATGGGGAACGGTATACCCACGCCACCATGCTGAGGGGAGCGCATGCCAGAAACCTATGGCGAGCACTAAGTACCAACTCTACCATAGCCATGGGAGTTGCCCCTGGAACGTTACTGTCCGTGACATTATCCCCTACGGCCATAGGCCTAGGCTACATACCCCAAAAAACGTACCTGTTAGGGCCAGACTCTTGGGCCCGGGGTAGAGCTCAAGGCTTGGAATCAGGAATAGATTCCTTTAAGGGGATACAACCAAGAGTCTAGCATCATACTAAGTCTTGGCCTGTCACAAAGGGGCTACCGCTTGCTCTGCATGAGCTTGCTGAAGGAACTGTCTCAACAGACCCCTAGTAGCAACACCCTGTTAAAGTAGGTATCCAGAGGATACATAGGTGGAATGATGCCCAAGGTGGAACTGGGGCTTTAACCAACTCAAGAAAGGGCACGAATCTGCCGTGCGTAACCCTCACCATACAGGATTTTAGAAATAACGCAAAGTACTAGCGTGCAAACTTACCACAGTGTGGATTTTAGAAAGTGTACAAAGATTGCACATGCACACTTACCATAACATGGATTTTAAAGATACCATCCTAAGGGGCTCTCGTGGCACTCTGAAAGAGCAGCCCATAGATGGAAATGGTACATCACCAAAACAAAATGTTCGAGAAGCCATCAGCTCGATATATGGTAAAATGCTGGAATGGCTAGCAGTAAGTTAGCTAGCTGAGGGAGCAACACACCCAGCTCTCAGTTGAGAGGGGGCTCGACCTACAGCATGTTCGTTCGAAATTAGAAGGGTAAGCGTACTGCAAGCTTAGACAAAAACTCAGCGCACCAGGGAGGCAGAGGAAGGGCCTACTTCGCCTAATGTTGCCGGTTCCAGGTGCTATGGGAAAAACAGATAACTCAACTATCACGTGAGAGGAGAACTCCGAATTCGGAAAGGAGTAGCGTGCTCATAGGAGCACTGCTAATCACTACCACGAGAACAGCCCATGGAGCGAGGAATCCAACTCCTCAGAAAGGGAGAGAATTCAAACGCTCGAAAGAAAGCACCATGCTCACAATAACCCTCAATGGTGAGGGGAGCGATGCTTCAAAAGTGTGTCAACAGAGACACACTGGTTGAGTGGAGCCCAAGGCGAGTACCGGGTCTAAGCCAACTCAGAGAAAGGGAACTAGGCTAATAACGCGTAACCCTTACCATACAGGATTTCAGAAAGAGCGCAGAGTCTTAGCGTGCACACTTACCTCTATGTGGATTTTAGAAAGTGCGCAAAGTGCTCAGCGTGCACACTTACCACCATGTGGATTTCAGAAAGTGCACAAAGCTTAGCATGTGCACTTACCATAGCATGGATTTAAGAGCTTCCCAAGCATCTGCTCACAGATGCCCGGAAGTATTGAGCCAAACGGGAGTGGCAAGCTCAAAGATAACCCTCTGAGACGAGTGGAGCACTGCCTGAGACAGCATTTCACAAGAAGGTTCTCGCAAATGCCACCTATACTTCCCACTCGATGACTCAGCAAGAAGGGATATCCTGGTGACCAGGAAGCCCCTCAGGATGACCTAGATACGGCGTACCAGACAGGGCAGCCTGAAAGCATAAGCCCAGCCCGGACGCCTAGGAAAATTTGCAGTGCCGTGCCGGGGGCCTGATGATCAAGAAGGCTCCTGCAGAAGCCTGTGATCTGGCCGCATGATCCAGGAAGCATGACGCCGGAACCAGGGCTATCTTACTGACTGGATACAACATTGACGAGTGAGGTAACACTGCAAGTCGAGAACCCGGTTTCTGAATCCAGCAGAGGGGGTGCTCACCGAGGACCTACCCTAGAAAAGGACAGAAACACAAAGGTCCCGGAAAACACTGCAAAGAAAGCTAGCAGTTGGAATACACACAACCACCAGCGTATTAAATATATATTTTTATAAAAATGGATCGTACTCACCCACCATGTTTCCCGCACAGGAGCCCCATTCAAGAAGCGACCCCAAGAAGCCTCTAGTCTGGACCATCAGTAAGGTGGTTACTATGAAGCCATAGAACCAACCGAAACATCATAGGTCCAGCATAGGAGACTAATGCAGGAAGTTCCTACCTAACCTCGGTCAGGTGGAGTGCTGGTGGTTACAGGGGAATTAGGAAGGGGAAGATAAGGGCAAATGTTAAACCCCCCGAGGGAAATGAGTAGATACTCAAGTATCACTCAGATTCGGACGAAAGCGCTGACGCCTTGCCTGGATCACATCCCTTAGGTCTTGCCTATCTCCCTTTGACCCGCGATTCCTCCTACCCCTACCAGCAGGCGGGGGAGGAGCGCGAGCCGCGACACTAGCCTTCTGTGCCCGTCTCTGATCCTCAGACCGAGACGGGCCAGGACCCCTGGGTTGTTCGGGCTCAGAGCTGGACCTTCGTGGAATGAAGGATTTGAAGGCCGCTGAGCGCGCCTTCGCCTCCCTGAACTTCTCAACCACCGTCTCGACGGAGGTACCAAAAAGTTCGGAAGGCGAAACCGGAGCATCAAGAAGAAAGCCCCTCTCTTTCTAGAGGACGCAGTTCGAAGTTCCCTTGAAAGGGAACCAAGACACTTCCTGTTAGATTTGTGTGTTTTACATAGAGAATTGTGTGTTGTGTTTTGCAAACAGAGTGCTTTTGAGTCAAAGGCTGAGAATTAGTGTATGGTTTTGCAGGTTTGGTGTGTGCTTCTGCTGTTTGAGTGCCAGCTTTCAGAAATTGTGTGACAAGGAAAGATTTTGTGTGTAAGCAGTTGAAAAACTATTTTAAATTGTGCTTTGTTGGTATAATGTCTGCTAGAATGTTAAATGTTCAGTGCTAATATTTTTAAATTGTTGTTTTATAATTAATTTCTTTCTTTGAAAAGCAAGACAAAACAGTAAAAAGCACAGTTTGGCTATTTCATTTATGCAATGGTGAAAAAAATTGTCTCTCCATCAGCGTCAAAGTGCTGTTTGATACGTGATCTGCTGTGTTTACAGTCGAAGCAGCTCGTGTGGGCGGAAACCTCCGTAAGAAACTCACGATTCTTCACTTGGGACAGAAAGCAGGTTACGGCTGCTTAATATGTGGAGTCATACATCAAAAAGACAAATGCAAATCAAACCCGCGGCATCAACCTGCGACACGAAGCCTCTCCTGAACACTTCACATGCGGCTAATCTCTCATATCTCCTCAAACACGCGCTTAACTTCAGCCCATTGATCATCTGTGTTTGCGCTTCTCAAATGTGTGTTTGTTTCTAGAAATGTGCATAAATCTCAGACTCCAGGGGCCCGGGGCCGACTGGATTCAATCAGTGTTTGCGCTCGATTGTTCTGCGCATCCGAACACACAGCAGACGTTTGATATTCTAATGGAGCTGCAGAGGGACGAGGATGAAATACGCCACAAAACTGCCTTCAATAATCCCGATTCTGCATTTGGGTCATTTGACGAGATTCCAGCAGATGAGGAATTTAATGTTTAATTAGACGCATGACCTTTGACATCATCAACATAAGACTTGGGAAGTGTTTTCTCATTCCTTGTCGGCGATATATGATATGATATGATATATGACATGACATGAGATATATGATAAATGACATATGAAATATATGATATATGACATATGATATATGATATATGACACGTCATGACATGACATGATATATGATATGATAGATGATATGATATGATGATATGATATGATATAATAATGTGATCATAGATGGCATTTCTTTATGCATTCAGGCTTTTTAAATTTAAATTAAAAAATAATAATAATAATAATGTAAAATATTTTTTAAATAAAATAAAATAAAAGATATGATGATATATGATGAGATATGATATGATATATGATATGATGATATGATATGATATATGATATGATGATATGATATGATATATGATATGATGATATGATATGATATATGATATGATGATATGATATGATATATGATATGATGATATGATATGATATATGATATGATGATATGATATGATATATGATATGATGTATGATATGATATATGATATTACATATATAATATGATATATGATATGATATAATAATTTGATCATAGATGGCATTTATTTACGCATTCAGGTTAAAAAAATTAAATAATAATAATAATGTCAAATATATTTTTTTAATAAAATAAATTACGGTTTAATTAGACTCATGACCTTTGACATCATTAAAAAATTATTTGTGAAGCATTTGATCCTATTTTGAAGATCTATTTATTTCACCCAAAAATTATAATTTTGCCATCATTTACTCCCTCATATCATTACAGATCTGCGTGACTGTCTGTCTACTGTTCAATAGCAGGAGGAGATATTTTGGGCTCCAATGATGTTTGCTTCCCAAAGTTCTTCAAAAAAATCTTCAACAGAAGAAAGTCATACAGGTTTAAATGAGTAAATGATGACAGAATGATAATTTCTGGCTGAAATATTCTTTTTAAATAGTTTATCCAACCTGATATAAAAGATTTTTTAGAGGATTTGAGATAAAACTTCAACCTGTTCATCAAACTAAATATGACAGATTTAATTGTACGCAAAACATGTGTCATCATCAACCCTGAAGGTTTATTTGCGAAGTGAAGTACAGCTAATAATAAGTTAGAATAGTAAAATAAACTTCAGAAGATATGTCACCCCCAAATCATCATTCTGTCATTAATTACTCATTTAAGCCTGTATGACTTCCTTCTGTTCAACAAAAGAAGGTATTTTGGGCTCCAATGTTGTCCTTCAAAATATCTTCTCTCTTCTCAGTTCAGCAAAGACAGGTTTGTAATGACATGATGATGAGTAATTAATAACAGAATGATCATTTTTGGCTGAAACATGCTTTTTAAATAGTTTATTTATTTTACTATTCTAAATTTACACCATTACATAATTAGCTTTGCTTTATTAAGCATTAGTTTACTGACAGATCACGTGACCTCCGTCTTCACTCTCATTGGTAGATGCCAAATCGTGTCACTGCTCATTTGCATAAAATTCAGCTCAGCCAATCACGTCGACTCCAAGCTGTATATGTGACGACACATTCAAAAGTATCAGCGTTGAAAAACTATGTTAAATTGTGCTTTGTTGGTATAATGTCTGCTAGAATGTTAAATGTTCAGTGCTAATATTTTTTAATTGTTGTTTTATAATTAATTTCTTTCTTTGAAAAGCAAGACAAAACAGTAAAAAGCACAGTTTGGCTATTTCATTTATGCAATGGTGAAAAAAATTGTCTCTCCATCAGCGTCAAAGTGCTGTTTGATACGTGATCTGCTGTGTTTACAGTCGAAGCAGCTCGTGTGGGCGGAAACCTCCGTAAGAAACTCACGATTCTTCACTTGGGACAGAAAGCAGGTTACGGCTGCTTAATATGTGGAGTCATACATCAAAAAGACAAATGCAAATCAAACCCGCGGCATCAACCTGCGACACGAAGCCTCTCCTGAACACTTCACAAGCGGTTAATCTCTCATATCTCCTCAAACACGCGCTTAACTTCAGCCCATTGATCATCTGTGTTTGCGCTTCTCAAATGTGTGTTTGTTTCTAGAAATGTGCATAAATCTCAGACTCCAGGGGCCCGGGGCCGACTGGATTCAATCAGTGTTTGCGCTCGATTGTTCTGCGCATCCGAACACACAGCAGACGTTTGATATTCTAATGGAGCTGCAGAGGGACGAGGATGAAATACGCCACAAAACTGCCTTCAATAATCCCGATTCTGCATTTGGGTCATTTGACGAGATTCCAGCAGATGAGGAATTTAATGTTTAATTAGACGCATGACCTTTGACATCATCAACATAAGACTTGGGAAGTGTTTTCTCATTCCTTGTCGGCGATATATGATATGATATGATATATGACATGACATGAGATATATGATAAATGACATATGAAATATATGATATATGACATATGATATATGATATATGACACGTCATGACATGACATGATATATGATATGATAGATGATATGATATGATGATATGATATGATATAATAATGTGATCATAGATGGCATTTCTTTATGCATTCAGGCTTTTTAAATTTAAATTAAAAAATAATAATAATAATAATGTAAAATATTTTTTAAATAAAATAAAATAAAAGATATGATGATATATGATGAGATATGATATGATATATGATATGATGATATGATATGATATATGATATGATGTATGATATGATATATGATATTACATATATAATATGATATATGATATGATATAATAATTTGATCATAGATGGCATTTATTTACGCATTCAGGTTAAAAAAATTAAATAATAATAATAATGTCAAATATATTTTTTTAATAAAATAAATTACGGTTTAATTAGACTCATGACCTTTGACATCATTAAAAAATTATTTGTGAAGCATTTGATCCTATTTTGAAGATCTATTTATTTCACCCAAAAATTATAATTTTGCCATCATTTACTCCCTCATATCATTACAGATCTGCGTGACTGTCTGTCTACTGTTCAATAGCAGGAGGAGATATTTTGGGCTCCAATGATGTTTGCTTCCCAAAGTTCTTCAAAAAAATCTTCAACAGAAGAAAGTCATACAGGTTTAAATGAGTAAATGATGACAGAATGATAATTTCTGGCTGAAATATTCTTTTTAAATAGTTTATCCAACCTGATATAAAAGATTTTTTAGAGGATTTGAGATAAAACTTCAACCTGTTCATCAAACTAAATATGACAGATTTAATTGTACGCAAAACATGTGTCATCATCAACCCTGAAGGTTTATTTGCGAAGTGAAGTACAGCTAATAATAAGTTAGAATAGTAAAATAAACTTCAGAAGATATGTCACCCCCAAATCATCATTCTGTCATTAATTACTCATTTAAGCCTGTATGACTTCCTTCTGTTCAACAAAAGAAGGTATTTTGGGCTCCAATGTTGTCCTTCAAAATATCTTCTCTCTTCTCAGTTCAGCAAAGACAGGTTTGTAATGACATGATGATGAGTAATTAATAACAGAATGATCATTTTTGGCTGAAACATGCTTTTTAAATAGTTTATTTATTTAACTATTCTAAATTTACACCATTACATAATTAGCTTTGCTTTATTAAGCATTAGTTTACTGACAGATCACGTGACCTCCGTCTTCACTCTCATTGGTAGATGCCAAATCGTGTCACTGCTCATTTGCATAAAATTCAGCTCAGCCAATCACGTCGACTCCAAGCTGTATATGTGACGACACATTCAAAAGTATCAGCTGTCAAATCTCGCAGCATGTTAAAATTGTTTTGAATTCATAACACAATATTCCTCAAATGAAAATTAGGCTTTATTAATCAAAACTGTGGACCTGCAAATCAGACTTTGTGTGAAAAGGAATAAAAGTTGTTTTACTGCCTCTAGTGTTCGTGTCAAGTGAGTGAGTAAATAAATAAATAGTATTCTTATTATTATTGCAAGCAAATCAGCATATTAGAATGATTTCTGAAGGATCATGTGACACTGAAGACTGGAGTAATGATGCTGAAAATTCAGATTTGCATCACATAAAATAAATTATATTTTAAAGTATATTAAAATAGAAACCCGTTATTTTAAACTATAAAAATATTTCACAATATTACTGTTTTTTTTCTGTATTTTTAATCAAATAAATGCAGCCTTGGTGAGCAGAAGAGACTTTTTGAAAAAACATTAAAAACCTTACTGATCCCAAACAGCAATATATATTGTATGTATATATATTTATGTTTGTTTGTTTGTTTATACACACACACACACACACACACACACACACACACACACACACACACACACACACACACACACACACACACAAACACTAACACACACAAACAAACACACTCACACTCACAAACACTCACACACACTCATACTCACAGACACTCACACTCACACTCACATACACTCACACACACACACTCACAGACACACTCACACTCACACACACAGACACTCACTCACAGACACTCACACACACACACTCACAGACACACTCAC
>NW_015506627.1:283907-297887 GCF_001515645.1 Sinocyclocheilus grahami
CACACACACACACACACACACACACACACAGACACACTCACAGACACACTCACACTCACACACACAGACACTCACACACACAGACACTCACACTCACGCTCACACTCAGAGACACTCACAGGCACACTCACAGACACACTCACACTCACACACACAGACACTCACACACACAGACACTCACACTCACGCTCACACTCAGAGACACTCACAGGCACACTCACAGACACACTCACACTCACACACACAGACACAGACACTCACACTCACGCTCACACACACACACACTCACAGGCACACTCACAGACACACTCACACTCACACACACAGACACAGACACTCACTCACACTCACACACACACTCACACACACACTCACACACACACTCACACACACACTCACACACACACTCACACACACACTCACACACACACACACACACACACAGACACACACACACACACAGAGACACACACACACACACACACACATACACACATACACACACAGACACTCACACACACACAAACACACACTCACACACAAACAAACACACGCTCACACACACACAGACACTCACACACACACACAGACACTCTCACACACAAACAAACACACACACACACACACACACACACAGACACTCACACTCACACACACTCACACACATACATATATATATATAATTTAATAATATATAATAATACTATATACATTATACATAGCCTATTATTTAATATAGATATGAGAGATGATTTGTTTAGGCTGCAGCAGTGATTAAACGAGTTAAAGCCATTCTTCATTCTGCTAGTAAAGCATCTAATATCTGCTCTGACGAGCCAAATCGCTTCGTATCAAACTCAATTAGAGCATTTATCAATATGTAGAGCAGCCTCTCCAGCCGAATAAATGATGTGTTTGTTGTAGAGCAGGAATGATGGATGAAACATGCTTTCACTGAGGTCTGATAATGCCACAATCTCACAGAAAGAGTCCAAAGGCTTGTGTTCAGATGTGGTTAATTAATATTCCCCCAGCAGCAGCAGGGCTCTGTATTGGTGTTATCCGTTAGAGCCGTTATTGATTGATTGATTGATTGGATTCAGTCTCGAATTCCTCCTCATCCGCGTCCTGATACAATTATTTATCCGTAAACAGCCGGTCGCACCTTTACGCAGGAGTCTCAAACTCAATCTGGCAAACGGGACGTGTTTTCGCAGACGGAGCCCCTTTTGTCCTTGAAATGAGATGCTAATGCATTATTCCAGCGTTTAGCAGCAGGGAGTCAAACACAACACGGAAAATCAAAACAGAAGAATCCTGCATTCAAATGAATCTGTGTTTCTGTCAGAAAGAGCCGCATTCTATTAAAGGCCGTTAAAAAGCCTCACAACGCTCCTCCTCCAGATAAACCGATCCATTAACGTCCGCAAAACATCTCGCTTAAATACAACACAAGTGAAGACGGACGGCCTTACTTACTCTGACAGAACACCAGAAACTTACTGATCCCGCTGGGGTAAAAATAATAATAATAACAATCATATTTGACCTTTATTGCCATAATAACTAGTGCAGACCATTATAATACACTGACAATATATTTGTGAAGACTGTGCAAAATCATGCAAAATCAAAACCCATTAACTAATCAATTTGTTTTACTGGCCCACTTATTTTAGCATCATAGATACTGTTATTATTTTATTCATATTTTGAAGTAGTTTTATTTTTGTATTTTCTGATTTCATTTTCATAGTCATTTTCTTGTGTTTTTTTTAAATATATACAGTAAATAGTTTTTATTTTAGCATAATTGAGACCGTTTTTATAAATAGTTTGAAGTGTTTTGTTTTTTTAGATTTTCTGCTTTCATTTAATTTTAAAGTTTTAGTAATTTTGTTGCGTTTTTATTTTTATTCGTTTTTTAAATATATCTAAATAGATTTGAACACACATGCAGTCTTATTTTAGCATTATTGAGATACTATTATAGTTTTTATTAATATTTTACAGTAGTTTTTATTTTATATTTATTTCATTTTAATTATATATATATATAAGCAATTATTACTATTTCTTATATATAAATAGTTTTTAAGACAGGTTACTTTTAGCATCGAGACATTATTAGTTTTTATTAATATTTCGAATTACTTTTTATTTTTAGATTGTTTTTATTTTAATTTTAGTTAGAGGTTTAGTATTTTTTTGTTATTTTTATTAGTTCTGATTTTCTTAATACAGAATATCTAAATAGTTTTTAACACAGTTTTACTTTAAATAATTTTAATTAGTTTTTATTTTTAGATTTCATGTTTCCATTTAAATTTTACTATTATGGTTGTATTTATATTTTTTATTTTTTTATACAGTTTTATATATTTTTGTTTTTCATTTTAATAGCACTATTACAGCTTTTAATAATATTTTGAATATTTTTTTTATTTTAAGATGTTGTTTTCAATTTAATTATTTTACTATTTTTCTTTAATCATATGTTTAATTAT
This sequence comes from Sinocyclocheilus grahami, assembly GCF_001515645.1. Taxonomy (NCBI): domain Eukaryota; kingdom Metazoa; phylum Chordata; class Actinopteri; order Cypriniformes; family Cyprinidae; genus Sinocyclocheilus; species Sinocyclocheilus grahami. Next base: position 286,415 of record NW_015506627.1, read on the forward strand.
TGTTTTATTTTTAAATTTTGGTGTAATTTGAGTTAATTTAGTAATTGTGTTGTACATTTTTGTTTTTAAATATTTTAAAATAATTATTTGTTTATTTTTTAAATGTCTATACAGCTGTATTAATTCTGTATTTCAGCTTTAATTATTTTAGTACATCAAGTTAAACTAAATGAAAAATGCTTGCAACTAGCTGAATGAATGAAATAAGTTGGCTTTTTCTATATTACATTTTATTTTGAGCACACACACACACACACACACTCACACTCACACACACTCGTTCATCTCAATGAGGACGTATCACATAATCATAAACCCAAAAACACTTGCTCATTTAATAATAATTGCATGGATAATTATTTTTGTTTGTTTGTTTGTCTGTTTTTTCTCACATAGAAGAAATGTTCATATAAAAATGTTCACTTGCACTGAAAAAAAATGGATTAGGACAAATTTGGAAATTAGGATTCACTTTACTTAGAAATTGCTATTAAACATTCAACACAATCTCAATATTAAGCATTTTGTTGAACTGATGGCTAATTTTTATAAATTTTTATAATCAAATGTATTATTATGTTTTCGTATGATCTGCTCCAGTGAAAGTAACATTTAGGGATTCTTTTTTTTTCTTTTCTAAAAATGTATAAGTTTGTTTGTTTGAAAAAACAGCCACTTAATTAAAAAAATAAAAGTTAAAATTTTCTGTGAGATTGGGTTAAAATTTTGCAAAATAAAATAATAAATAAAAAACACACTGAATTAAACATGACATTAAGTAGAAGTAAAAGTTTTATAAAATATTTTTTACAGTGTAATCTATAACCCACATACACATGAAGTGTTATAAATTTAGAGTTGAATGATAATGAACTTGCATTAAAAATAAGTATAAAATGTCATCTTAATGTGTTAATAAGATTTTTGTGCACATGTGGCTTCAGTTGTTCCTACATTTGTTCATAAATTTATGATACATTTTGCTGTGAACATTACTGCATAACTTTCCTGTATAGCTCAACAAGTAGAGTGTAGGATTTGATTCCCAGGAAATGCATGAACTAATCAAATGTACACCATGAATGCAATGCTTTAGATAAAATGCATTACCAAATGCATTAAAAAATGTAAAGGAATCAATATCTGTCCCTAAAAACATTTATGCACAGATTTCATGCACAAACACATGCACAGTTAGTGAACGAGACCCAATATTTACTTTATATATGAATCATTTGTATCATTTGAGGCATCACTGTGTCTGGACTGAACAGGAACAGCACATCACAGTTTGTCAAAACAGTGATTGATCCCAAAATAATCAATGAATCTTATACTGCTATATTATACTGCTATACTGCTATAATCTTTCCTGATTGGTCCATGTTAGTGAGGTGATGTGCATCACGAATCTGTGTGACTGGATATTAAATGCTTCAAATGCAACTTCTGGAGAGAGGGTTGTCCCTAAAGTATAGCTGCATACATACACACACGAGTATAGCTATATTCTAGCATGAAAAATGAGAATCATTCTGCAGTTATATTGTTTTCTTCCACAATTATATATCAGCATAATCAGTGGTTTAATAATCATTTCAGAGCCATATTCCTTTAATCAACGATCCTCTGCTGTACAATTCCATTTATATGCCTCATCTGAGAGAGAGAGAGAGAGAGAGAGTGTGTGTGTGTGTGTGTGTGTGTGTGTGGAACGTTTTGCTCTAAATCAATACAGCCATAAACAAAACTAGAAGGGAAAATAATGAAATGGATGAGTCGACCCGGCTGAAGGTCAAAAGCGTCCAATTACAGCAAATTAATGTCCCTGTTATGAATGTAATTAAAGCAGCAGCGTATATCAGCATACATGAGCTCTAGTTAACCAAGTCAGCTCCCTACATAGACGACACACAGGCTCCTGATGTGAAGGCAGACAGCAGGATCATTCCTGACAGCACCACATGCATCCTTAATGGAGAAATCAATGCCAGGATTCATGTCGAGTCAAATCTCTAAAGCACTTTGCACAATACGTATGGTTTCAGAGCAGCCGTTTTTGTTCAGTTAAGAGATTTAAACATTGGTCAGTTTTATTTTGGTCAAGACATTCAAACGATTCGATTCGATTAAGAGATTCAAACGTCGGTCGGTTTTGTTCGTTTAAGAGATTCAAACGTCGGTCGGTTTTGTTCGTTTAAGAGATTCAAACGTCGGTCGGTTTTGTTCGTTTAAGAGATTCAAACGTCGGTCGGTTTTGTTCGTTTAAGAGATTCAAACGTCGGTCGGTTTTGTTCGTTTAAGAGATTCAAACGTCGGTCGTTTTTTTTCGGTTAAGAGACCCAAACGGTTTTGTTCGTTTAAGAGATTCAAACGTCGGTCGGTTTTGTTCGTTTAAGAGATTCAAACGTCGGTCGGTTTTGTTCGATTAAGAGATTCAAACGTCGGTCGGTTTTGTTCGTTTAAGAGATCCAAACGTCGGTCGGTTTTGTTCGATTAAGAGATTCAAACGTCGGTCAGTTTTGTTCGATTAAGAGATTCAAACATCGGTCGGTTTTGTTCGATTAAGAGATTTAAATGTCGATTAGTTTAGTTCGGTTAAGATATTTAAACACTGGTCTATTTTATTCTGTTAGGAGATTTAAATGTTGTCCGTTTTGTTGCAAGTGAAAAGTCTAATGCTTGAACATACGCTGTTAGAAAGTAATGAACGTGATTTTAGACAGCGGTTATAGTTTTATTTTAAGCGAGAGCAAACAAAATTCACTGCAACCAGCTGAATGAAAACAAACAACACGGCAGAGAATATTGTATCATCATAATCCACTCAGAACTGAAACATCTCTCTAAAAAATGTGTGATCTAATTAAAACAGACCAATATGTGTGCGTGCTGTGTATTTTTATGAGTACGGTATCATTATCTTAGCAGCACGCTCTCGTCAGACTCCATTGGAATCAATCGTCGAGTTGACGGGTTCTGTCTATGTAGAGCGCTCACTTATGAGTGTGCCTATGTAGGCAGCAGCCAGCAAGACAGCTCACTTCTGTCTCTCTCTGCCAATTCAGCAATTACCAGTCTTCATCGTCCGCCAGGACAGAGCGCCGCTCGATCCGTTCGGATAGCTGCTAACAAATGCCTCGTCTTTCCCTGAAGACGACGCCGCCACCAGCCAATCTCAGGTAATTTAAAGCGCTGCCAGCACTGTCTCTCTGCCACCTCTGCGTGAGCGGCCCTCAGGGGCCCGTGACTCTCTTCTCTGCTTCTCTTATTTCACCAATCTATTGGCAGCTCCCGGCGAGAAGCTCTTGCTCTAAACCTCATGTATATATACTGTCCATTTGGGCACTTTGAAGCAGAGAGGATTTAACCAATCAATCGCTATATCATCATCAATCAAGCCATCGCTCTCGCTGCGATCGATCGGATGGTGAAATGGAGCAGTCGGCCGACAGATTTGGACGGATAATCTGGCCCGCTGGCTGAAACATGTCAAAGGAGAGAGAGAGAGAGACGATGGACATTATCTGCTAAAACACACAATAAAACTCAGCTCGAGTGAATGAATCCAGGTCACCGGCTGCTACAATAGAGCATGTAGAAGCCCAGTGACTTTAGATGCTAAATTACACACAGACCGTTATTTGGAAGCTGATTTGCAGCCATCACTGAAGATTCTCATGGAGAACTTAAAGATGCACGATATGCAAAACATTCAAACTCATTCAAAACATGCAAAAACTCCAAAAACACACCTATATGCACAATTCACTCCAGTTTCTGGCTGAAATGACCACTGGTGGAAGTAAAGCACCAAAGACTTTTTATTAACTAAAAAAAAAAGTATTTTAGTCATTTGCTCAGTTTACTTAAAATAAGATAAAACAACACAAATCTTTAGTTTTTTACTCTGTTGTTATTTGCAAGTTGTCAAAATGAAGTCTGTTGTAACTCGTTCAGTTTGAGTTATGCTTTATATAATCCATTATTGAGATAACATAACTTCTATTAAGTGCAATGAAATTAGTATTTGAGTAAACTGAACTTCAAATTGGACTGTTAGGTTAGGTTAAGTGCACAAGCGATGAAATTAAAGCTCTTCCAGTCTTTTCCTCATTTTAAAGTATCATCGAAATTGTCTTTCGAGAGTATTTTAGTTGCTGTCTGCGGCCCTGAAACACGTTTTAACATCAAGTGAATAAAGTCGAAGAAGCACCTTTCCGTTTCAGAGTGGTGTCATTTGAAAAATGGAGAGAAAATTGTGACCATTACTCAAAGGAGAAAATGCAATGTTTTGTCGGCGCTGAACACCTTGGTTAAGTGGCCGATTTGAGCGAGATTCACGGGTCCGTCTGGTCATTATTTCAATCTCTCCGGCACGGGTCCAGAATGCCGATGCGGTGGGTGCGAGCAAACTCTCTGCGCTCATGTCAATGCATGAGAGCCACAGCCGCAGGGGCGCAGCTTCAGTTTGGACAATAAAAAACAAGCAAGAGGGGTGATCGAATCTTTCCCAAGCAGCAGAGACACGGACAATCCCCGAGGAGAACGACAGAACACCTTCGAATCGCTTGTGACATAACCTCAGTACTGTACATCTGTAAATAACTCATCAAGCCTTCCCCTGTAAATAGCACATATGTGTCCCTGCAGCACAAAAGCAGCAAGTCGCTGGGGGATATTTGTAGCAATAGCCAACAATACATTGTATGGGTCACAATTATACATTTCTCTTTTATGCCAAAAATCATTAGGATATTAAGTAAAGATCATGTTCAATGAAGATATTTTGTAAATCTCCTACTGTAAATATATCAAAACTTAATTTTTGATTAGTAATATGCATTGCTAAGAACTTCATTTGGACAACTTTAAAGATGATTTTCTCAATATTTAGATTTTTTTGCACCCTCAGATTCCAGATTTTCTAATAGTTGTATCTCGGCCAAATATTGTCCGATCCTAACAAACCATACATCAATAATGCAAGAGCACCTGAATGTACAAAATGATTGACAGATGAAGAGTGTTTGTGATTGGCTAAAGAGCTCGAGGCCACTCCCAATGACAGATACTTCAATATTAGCTGCTGTCATTATCACGTACAGTATCTAACCACTTTTTCTTTTATGGTTTAACAGTAAGTTGAACTGCTTTATATTCTGAGCAGTCATTAGTTTGACGAACTACAGTTTCAAAGCAACTTCAGCCTCACATTAATCTGCCCAAAAGCCCTCGAATCCAGCAGAAAACACAACAAAGGCAGAAAAGGAGAGAGAACAGGGATATTTGTTTCACTCTACAGTCTCTATAAGTCTAATTTGTAAGAAAGGCGTCCGCTGAGGGTTGATCTTCAGCTGGGACGCTCATTATGTTTGATCATCGCAATAAACAAGACCATTAACACGCCTTGTTGTTTTAAGATCCGGAACAAATTCCTCTTGTTCTCTCTGCTTTGAGCGAGAGGGAATAACTCAAGGTTGTGCGTTCAGACGCACACTTTGGAGAATTATGAAACGAGTGGGGAGAAAATGAAAAGCTGGTGTGATTTATCACGAACGAGTGAAGCAGAAATCACGTTATCTGTGGAACCCAATACAGCAAACACACCAAAGTACATTTATCCCGTCCGAGTTACCTGATTCCCGCTCTGCAGTGTGTGATGGATTTGCTCGGATCAATAATTTGGACTTGGTGTATATGAAACGGCAGATGAAAATGATCTGAGCAGTCATTCACGTGCAAGCGCTGCTTGACTCGGATCACATGAAGTCTTTGTTACACAGAATAAACGCTTCTTCTACATACTACCAGTCAAAAAGTGAAATAATTATGATTTTTTTAAATGTTTTTGAACGAGTCTGTTGCTCAACAAGGCTGCATTTATTTGATCAAAAATACAGTAAAAATGTTAAAATATTATCTTAATCTAAAACTGCTGTTTTCTATGTGAATCTCTGTTAAACTGTAATGTATTTCTGTGATGCGCAGCTGTATTTTCAGCATCATTACTCCAGTCTTCAGCGTCACATGATCTTCAGAAATCACTATAATATGCTGATCTGCTGCTCGAGAAACATTTAGAATCGAATATTTTATATTCACATATTTATAACAATTAAAATTTGAGATTAAGAAACAAAATTATTTAATTTGAATTAAAAATTAACATTTATATTAATTAAAATTAATTTAGTTTTTACATTTAGATTAATTTACAATTACATTACATTTACAAATTTATATAAATTTTAAATGAATATTAATTTTTAAATATTTAATTTTAATAAAATAAAAAATATATTAATAATATTAAAATATTTAATATTTATATATATATTATATATATATATATATATATATTTCATATTTGTATATTTAAAAAAATATTTAAATTCCTTATTTACCATTTCTGATTATTATCAATGTTGAAAACAGTCGTGCTGCACAATATTTCTGTAGAAACTGTGATGCATTTTATTTTTCAGGATTCACAGATGAACAGAAAGTTCAAAAGTACAGCATTTATTAGAAATAGAAATCTACTGTAACATTATAAATGTCTTTACTGCCACTTTTGATCAAGTTAATGCATAAAAGTATTAATTTCTTTCTTGAGCAGCAAATGATTTCTGAAGATCATGTGACACTGAAGACTGGAGGAATGCTGCTGAAAATACAGCTGCGCATCACAGAAATACATTACAGTTTAACATATACTCACATAGAAAACAGCTGCTTTAAATTAAAATATTTTAAAATTTTTACTGTATTTTTGATTAAATAAATGCAGCTCTAGTGAGCAGAAGAGACTTCTTTCAAACTCTTTTGGTAGTGTATTTTTTATATATCTGGCCCTGAGAGACCCTTCATTAAAACAGAAAGATGCACAAAAATCCTAAATCAATCAACCAATCAGTTCATGTCTGTAAACGTCACACCAAACGATCAGCAGAACTGATTCTCACAAGTACTTTAAATCTCAACAGCTTCATCCCATCAGCTCTTGCTGACGCGTCGCTTCATAAAGCATGAACGTGGCTTCTTGCGCTCTGCTTCATCTGTGCACTAACACAAAACAATAAAACAATACTCCTGAACTCAGAGATTTTATATGAACACATCAGAGTCCCTGTGTTCGTCTCAGATCTCGTCTGTGTTTCTCGCTCGTGTTCAGTGGACTTCACAGGTTCCTCCAGCGTTTAATTGATGACGGAAGGAAACATGACGAATAGCGCTCCGCACACGAGTTGTTTCAAATCTAAAGCGTCGCTGGCATGAATTAATGGTGTGTTAAACAAAGGCAGGCTGCCCAGACGTCCCACAGCCTCATTAATACGCTGAATTATTAAATCCAAAAGACTTTTGACCTATTTTTCCATCAACTATTCCATCATAACAGCACACGGTCTTCAGAAAACAGCCTTCTTTCATTTCAGAAACAAAACATGTTAACCTATTTGTGTTCAGATCAACTTTTAATTTAGTTTAATTTATTAGTAATTAGTCATTTTGTATTAGTAGTAGTAGTAGTGTATAATGTATAATACAATTAGTATTATTATTATTATTATTTAATGCTTTATTTATTTATATTATATGATCATAAAAATCACAAATAATAATATTTACATTGTATAATGTTATTTATATATATATAAAATATAAAAAATATTAATTATTAATATTAAGAATATTAATATTAAATGTATTCTTACAATAATAATAATTATTATTAGTAGTAGTAGTATTAAAAATATAAATAAAAACCTTTTATTAGTAGTAGTACACTCAAAATAAATGTTTAAGCCTTTTTTAAGATTTACACAATTGAAAAAATTGTAAAATTCGAATCAAAATGAATTGAATAATTCTCATGTGTTTTAAGTGAATAATTGATTAACGACTGCTCAGTTATTCAATTAAAGTATGTATGAATATAAATATTTGATGGAATTTTAATATGAACTAAATTGCATAAATCTTGAGAAAAGGCTTGTATGTTGCTTAAATAAAGAACCAAGTAATGCAGGCAAAACACGGCACATATAGAAAGCAGAGAAAGAAATCAAATGAAAAGCGCTGGGATGATAATTGCGAGCCGGTGTAAGAGAGCAGGAGCTGACAGAGATAACGAGTTTATCAGTAAATGCATCTTCACTCAACAATGTTTAGAGATTTGTAGATTTTTTAGCAGCGTAACGCTGATGTTTACTGTAAATCACTCTTAATGATATGTTTTAGGCCAGATCTACTGCTAATGAGAAAACAAAACCACTCTCTGTGCATTGATGAAGCATTCGGCTCAAGAGATCTCCAAACTTCTGCTGCTTTCAACGGCTTTGGAACAGAAGTCACGTCTGAAGCCAGAGCCGCAGGTTTACGTCTCTTAAATAACAAACCATAATGCACTGCATCTCTCCTGCGTTAAAAGACGAGTGTGAATATTCAGGTAGAGTCTGGAATGAATATTAAATGATTACATCTGAGCGTGTTTTACGCCTCTCTGCCGCGCTTCAGAAGGACGGATGCAGATGTTTGTTAACATGCACAGCGTCACGAGGAATTCATCATTCAATTCTGATTCAACTCCTTCATTCAGCTATACACGCAGCGATTTTGTCGTGTTTTCTTTCATCAAGATGCATTTGCTGGAAGAGCAACTTTGAAGAGAGACTTTGTCTTGTTTTCTGAAAAACTGATCAGAGTTAAGTAACTTTAGGATTAAAACAAGAAGAAATGCAAGGAGGGTTGCAATGGGGCGTACATTTTTGAGACATTTTCCAAAAGTTTCCCCAAAATTTTCTGAAAGTTTCCCAAAAAATTTAATTAAATTTAAAAAAAAAGTTTACAAAATGTCAGACCTAATTATAAGTAGATTTATAATATATAATATAGTATCATATATTATATAAAAACATTTAATCTAATCTAATCTAATTTAATTTAATTTAATTTAATATATAAGGAACATTTCAAAAGTTCAAAAATGTTTGCGAAATTTCTCGAAAGTGTTTTGTGTGCAAAAAAAAAAAATTACCAATTTTGGACCTAGTTTATCATATAATACTTGGCAAAAACAAAAAAATTTAAATTAAAAAATCTGATATAAAAAATAATGTTGTAATATAATAAATCTATTATTATATTATATTGTAATATAAAATTATTATTATTATTTGTTATTATTGTACATAGTTATATGATATTACTCTTATAATATAATATAATAGTTATTATTATTATCATTGTTATCATATTTTATTGTCAATAAAACATACATTTTTTATTCTTATTTTAAGCTGATTTTTCTGACCCCATTGGCAGATATTTGTTCCTGTCTTAAGCATAAAGTCACTTAAGTTTGATCAGTTTTTCAGAAAACGAGACTTCATATTTTAAGTAATTTTGCTTCTCCAGTAAATACATCTTAACTGAACTCAGTGTGTTTGTGTCTCGACTTCAGCCTGTTTACGGCATTCTTCACTCCATCTGTCACGACACTCACGGATCCTGAAGCGCGAGCGCTTGCTTGATTAATAATTAGTGTAAAGGCAAAGCCCAGAGTAAAACCTCTATTATTTAAAGGCAGCATGTGTTAATTAAAGCTGCAGTGCCACGGAAATCCCCAGCAGGTGAAGGAACGACTGATTCTGAGTTCTGAGAAAAAAACTCCATGAAACAGAACATAAACATCACGGTGTCTGAAAGGAAGAAACAGACCGATCGATTTTGGATGTTAATTTTCACAAATTTGAATTTTTAGATTTTTTAATTATACTTTTATTCTTTTTAAGGATGCATTGAATTGGTGAAGTGTGACAGTAAAGACATTATAATGTTCCAAAAGATTTCTATTTCAAATAAATGCCGTTCTTTTGAACTTTCTGTTCATCTGTGAATCCTGAAAAATAAAAAGCATCAGTTTCTACAAAAATATTGGGCAGCACGACTGTTTTCAACATTGATAAGAAATTGTATATAAGGAAATTATATTTTAATATAATTTATGACAATTTTTACTGTATTTTTGATCAAATAAATGCAGCTCTAGTGAGCAGAAGAGACTTCTTAGAAAAGCATTAAGAAATCCTACAGACTCCAAACTTCTGAACAGCTGTGCAGATCTAAAATTATTATTTTTATTACCATAATGGAAAATCAGTTTTAAGCATTAGCTCACAGAATCGTGCTGGATTCTTGCCAGTTAAACTAGTTAAGAAGCAAGTCACAATATATAAAATGAAATGACATATACTTCCACTACATTCACAACAAACTCTGAGCCAACTTTCTTGAGTCTTGAGGAATAGAAAACCATCTCAGTGATGACCAGGGACCCAGTTTTTCACACTCTGGACTATATACAAGATGCTGAAATGATTATCTGTGATAATTCATCTCAAAACAAATAGTCTGGACCATGATGCTCCTCTGAGGTTCCTCCTGGACATTGCTCGAGCGTCAAGAACAGATCGAAAGCGTAAAATTGACCCCCCCCCCGACGCGTACGTTTTTCTTAAAAACCCTTTTAGGCTGCGCACAAAGCGCATTGTGTGTCTGGGAAACCTGCCACGGTGGTTTACTGGCGCGCATTGTGGTCCAGACCGGCGTCTGATCGATGATGAACCACAGAAACCCAGCGCCGCCGATGGCTTTGTTAATCCCAGCGCCGCCGCTCAAGACTTAATGGGAATCTCGGAGGCTTTGGGCCCCTGAGCATCTTATCATTTAATTGGCTGGAGCATTGGGAGCCGCGGATGACGTCGCTGCATTCAGAGCTGTTTACCTGAGCGACGGAACGGAGGAGAGCGAGCGAGCGAGCGACGCGGTCAAACAAAAGAACCAGCCACACAGAAAGAGAGAGAGAGAGAGAGAGAAATCCAATTAACCAAGAAAATAAGTGAGGTCTGGGGTGGGGTTAAGTAAGGAATAATTGACCAGCGGGCAAATATTGACAATAATGCTTAATAAACCAAGCAGAAATGGTGATCATGATTAAAAGAGGTCATATGATGTTGCTAAAAAGAACATTATTTTGTGTATTTGGTGTAATGAAATGTGTTTATGCCGTTTAAGGTTCAAAAAACACATTATTTTCCACATACTGTATATTATTGTTTCTCCTCTATGCCCCGCCTTTCTGAAACGCGTCGATCTTTACAAAGCTCATCGTTCTGAAAAGCGAGGTGTGCTGTGATTGGCCAGCTATCCAGTGCGTTTTGATTGGCCGAATACCTCAAGCGTGAGACGGAAATGTTACGCCCCTCACCATACTGTGATGATGCCGTGTCCGGCCGGAGCGACGAGACAAAAACATTAAAACCCATTATAAACCAGGCATTCGTTGCATCCAGTGGGGACATAATTACTGATTATAATGACTTATACTGTCTTTTTACACGTTGCGTTGCATCACGCCGCGTAAACATAAAACCATGTCTGCATTTGTGATCGGAGAAATGACAAACAA